>NC_142684.1:123625151-123928181 GCF_056320005.1 Nelumbo lutea
ATCTCATATAAAATATACTTCGCAAAAACAAATTTCAACGGTTAAAATCGGTTGCCGGCAGTCTTGGTTTCCAACAGTGAGAGTGCATCCCCGATCATTACCTTTGTTCGACAAAGGGGCTGATCCTGTCACTATGATCACCCACTCAGATGAATTCTCGGATTGTCCCAACATACCCAGGTTTTGACCCCCGCTAAGGATCTCACTGATTGGTACATCAAAGACAACCCGATCCGACACCTAGTGCAGTATCATAATCGAGTCTAGGGGTCGGGTGTAACTTTCCAGTTTTTCCCATCAATCTCCAAGGTGCAGGGCAATACTGGAAATCTTGTCCAGTTCAAAGATTCAATTAATCCCACACTGTATGTGCCTAGGGTCTCACCCCGGTAGCTGAGATAAGCCACCCCAACTGACTTGGTGGCACCACAGTGTCAGCCTTGTCAGGATAGGTCTCCCCAGACCGACCCACTGGCTATGAACATTCAAAACTAACACGAGTCTCAATAAGTGTCCAGTTTAAGGGTAATACATAGAAACATACCAAGGGAACATGAATCAAATATGTACTTTTATTCATTTACAATAAACTCATAAAGTACATCAATTTTGATTGAAGCTAAGGGCATACAAAACTGTCTAACAGCTCCCATTTGCACTTAGGTCCAATCAGGTATTAGCTAGAGTCCCATGCTTTCCACGTGTTTCTCAAAAACTTTCTGTGATAGTGGCTTTGTCAATGGGTCTGCTACATTATCCGTTGACGATACCTTCTGAATCAGGACGTCCCCTCTACCAACAATCTCCCGCAGAACGTGGTACTTCCTCTCGATGTGCTTCGACTTCGAGTGGGCTCGTGGCTCCTTAGCTTGAGCAATGGCTCCATTGTTGTCACACAACAATGGGATGGGTGATGTGTCGGACGGAACTACTCCCAACTCATGAATGAACTTCTTTATCCATATGGCTTCTTTGGCAGCCTCACTTGCAGCAATGTACTCGGCCTTAGTCGTGGAGTTTGTAGTGGACCCCTATTTGCTGCTTTTCCAGCAAACAGCACACGATCCTATCATGAAAACATATCCAGATGTAGACTTTCTATCATCTGGGTCTGACTGGAAATCGGCATCTGTATACCCTTGGATCTGTAGTGAACTACAGTCAAATACTAAACAAAACTCTTTTGTCCTTCGAAGGTACTTAAGTATGTTTTTCACAACAGTCCAATGCTCCTGCCCTGGGTTGGCCTGAAATCTGCTTACTACACTCACTGCCTCAGCTATGTCAGGATGAGTGCACAGCATGGCATACATGATGCTCCCTACGGCAGAGGCATAGGGAACGTCTTTCATGCCATCAATCTCCTCAGAAGTCTTGGGAGACATCTTCTTGGAGAGAGTGACTCCGTGCCTAAAAGGAACATTTCCTTTCTTGGAGTTTTCCATGCTGTATCTTTTGACTATTTTGTCAATGTAGGCAGATTGGGATAATCCTATTATCCGCTTCGATCTATCTCTATAGAGTCGAAGACCCAGTATATAGGAGGCTTCTCCAAGATCTTTCATGGAGAATTGTTGTGATAACCATACTTTCACCGTAGTTAACATACCTACATCATTCCCAATGAGTAGAATGTCATCTACATACAGAACCAAGAAGGTAACCTTATCTCCACTATACTTCCTGTAGACACAGGGTTCATCCATATTCTGCTCGAAGTCAAACGATTTGACGGCAGAGTCAAAACGGATGTTCCAACTTCTAGAAGCTTGCTTAAGTCCATAAATGGATATATTAAGTTTACATACCATGTTTTCCTGACCTGCAGCAATGAAGCCTTGTGGCTGCTGCATATAGATATCTTCAGTAAGATCTCCATTCAGGAATGCAGTTTTGACATCCATTTGCCAAATCTCATAATCATGGTATGCTGCTACAGCTAGCAGGATCCTAATGGATTTAAGCATAGCCACAGGCGAAAAGGTTTCCTCATAATCGATACCCTTTCGCCACCAGACGAGCCTTGAAGGTCTCAACCTTACCATCGGGGCCCTTCTTCCTCTTGTAAATCCATTTGCAACTGATTGCTTTTACCCCGGAGGGCGGATCTACTAGAGTCCAGACTCCATTGGTCTCCATTGAGTCCATCTCTGCACTCATGGCCTCCACCCACTTCTGGGAATCTATGTCCAACATAGCTTCCATGTAAGTCACGGGATCCTCCTCACTAGTCAAGGTTTCCACCAGGTAACTATCCTGGTCATAACCATAACGGACTGGTGGCCTGGATACCCGAGTGGATCTTCTAGGTTGGTCACTACCTGGAACTTGTGGGACATCTCCCACTGCTCCTGAGCTCTCCTCATCAAGAACAACTTCCTGACGATGGGTGTCCAGGATATAGTCGGTTTCCAAGAATTGCGCATTACGACTGCAGAACACTTTCTGCTCACTTGGGTCATAGAATAGGTAACCTATAGAGCCTTTTGGGTAGCCTACAAATAGGCAACGGCTGGTCTTGGATTCCAACTTGTCTGCACTCGTTCTCTTAACGTGTGCTGGACAACCCCAAATCTTTAAGTGTCTGACACTTGGTTTCTTTCCGGTCCAAAGTTCATATGGAGTATTCGGAACCGATTTGGTTGGAACCCGATTCAGCACATAAATCACAGTCTCTAATGCGTAACCCCAAAAGGATGTGGGTAACTCTGAGTGTATGAGAAGCGACCGGACCATATCCAATAAGGTCCTATTCCTCCTCTCCGAAACACCCTTAAGTTGTGGTGTAGCAGGAGGAGCTAATTGTGATACTATCCCATTGTCCTTTAAGTAGTCCCTGAATTCGTCAGAGAGATACTCGCCACCTAGATCTGATCGAAGGGCCTTAATTTCTCTCCCTAACTATTTCTCGACCTCTTGTCTAAACTCTTTGAACTTTTCAAAGGATTCAGACTTGTGTCTCATTAGGTACACGTAACCGTATCGTGAAAAATCATCTGTGAAGGTGATGAAATACACGTGTTGATTTCGTGTCCTAACACTCAGGGGACCACATACATCAGTATGTATTAGGTCAAGTGTGCCCGTACATCTTTCAGGCTTACCGTTAAATGGTCATTTCGTCATCTTGCCTTGTAGGCAAGGCTCACAAGTGGGAAGATCTTTATAGTTAGAAAATCCAAACGACCATCATTTACCAACCTTGTGATTCGGTCAACACCGATGTGGCCAAGTCGATAATGCCACAGACACGTGGGATTAACTGTATCACGAGCTCTCTTCTTAGGGATTTCAGCCGACGTAGTTTCGGTTATGTTAGTTTCTAGAGAAGGATGTAGAACATAGAGACCGTTCTCCAGTTCCCCGTATGCGATGAATCTGTTGTTTTTTTTAACAGTAATCGTATTACTAAAGAAGACAGAATAACCATCTGCACACAGTTTTGAGACAGAAATCAAATTTCTCCTTAAATTTTGTACATAAAGACAGTCTTTCAGTACAATTATTCCTTCTCTAAAAATTAATTCCACGGTTCCTATGGCCATGGCTGCAACAGTTACAGTAGTCCCCAAGAAGAGTGTGACTTCTCCTTCACTCAGCCTTCTGCTTACCTTGAACCCCTGCAGTGAGTTACAAGCATGAGTCGAAGCCCCGGAGTCAATACACCAGGAAGCAGAAGCTACCAACAAATTGGTTTCTATAACACAAGTTTCGAAGTTACCTTTCTTTGATTCCAGGTAGGTAGGACAATTCCTTTTCCAGTGGCCGGTCTTCTTGCAGAAGTGATAGGCATCCGATGCTTTGTCTTTCTTCTACTTCTTGCTCTTAGTGGCTTTCTTCTGAGGCTTCTTTGCCTTCCTCTTTCTCTTGCCTGTCTTGCCAGCTTCAACAAGCATGGCTACAGGCTCATCCTTTCTAATCAGTTCCTCAGCTCTTTGCAACATATTGCTGAGCTCTTGTAAGCTGACATTCAGCTTGTTCATGTTATAGTTCATGATGAACGGATTAAAGGAAGGAGGCAAAGAGTTAAGGATAACATCTATCTGGGTAGCAAGGTCCAGCCCGGATCCAAGAGCCTCCAGTTCGTTGATGTATCCCATCATCCGAAGACAATGGTCGTGAACTTGTTGACCCTTGGACATTTGTGCGGTCATGAACTGTTTCAAGACCTTTTGTCGAGTAGAACGATTCTGCTCTTCATACATTGTCCTGAGACTATCCAATATGTCTTTAGCAAGTTCGATCTGATCGAACTGCCTCTGTATCAGGTTGTCTAAGGAGGCAATGATGTAACACCGGGCAAGGGAGTTTTTCTCCTCCCATTCTTGATAGTCTCTCCTTCGGGCCTCAGAAGCCCTATCACCCGGACGCTCCGAGGCAGGATTCTTTGCCACTTTGTCCAACTTTTCAGAAGCTAGGACCAGCATAAGGTTCCTGTACCAATCAGCATAGTGTGGGCCCTTCAACTTGTTGTCATCAAGTAGTTTTGCAAAAGATCCGTTTGCCATTTTCTGATAAAAGAGCAAATATCAGTCCACAACCTAATTTGATTCATGTTCATTTCATAGATGTGGATTTTAATCTATGATCCATTTCCATTTATTCGTCTCTGAGATTTCTCTCCTCTCTTAGTGACGGAGACTACGGGTTGTCTCTGGAAATGTGGGAAATCACATAGGGTGCATGGAGCCAACTGTTTCAGCTGCATAACCCCACCACCTTTCTGTGAAGGATCACATCCACTCATCATATGAGTTTTCCCTTTGGCCTCTGTCAGACAAGGTTTAGAGCCGTTTTTAGGTAAACCTTTCTGTCCAGTGAGTGCTTACCCATCATATTCGTGAACGCCAAGGTACCGTGAGAGAGTTCCCATTTTCTGGTGAAGCCCCTCCCACATCGGTCTATGACGCCCCTATCATCTTATGAAACACTCAGACAAGCCCAACAGCAAATGGATAGCCCATTTTCTGGTGCGTTTCCTCAGTACTGAAGGACCCATCCTCATGCTAATGATGGAAGGCCTTTAGAGAGTTCATCATATGAATCTCCTTATCACACGCACTCATATTAGTTGGAGGGAACAAAATTACGCCCTAGTTTGATTTAGGTCAAACCAAAGTGGCTCCCACTGACTTTCATAAATCTAGATTTTGGTGGGCCTTAAATCGGCTAGGGTTCTGCACGCAACCTCTTGATGAGGTGTGGGGCTCACCACTGAGGGAAGTCATCCAATGACTAAAAGGGACACCATGGCAATGATGTGCATTCAGCCATGGTGTGCGCAAGAGCCACTGTCGAATGAGCATGGGCCAAGTACTTATGGCCCATGTACGCAGCACATCACACATCCATACATCACATGCAGGGATAAATTGATACAACAATTAATTATCTGTAAGGCCCGTTGGAAGCCCGTTAAAATTCCATAATATTAACCATTAATATTATCTAGGTATATGGGCTGAATTAGGGTTACCTAGTTCGGTCCATATAGCTTTATCCTTTGAAATGGGCTTTTGCAGTTTTAATTATTTAAAACTGGGCCTTTACAGGCTGGGCCGAATTAACCATTTAATTAAATATCAATCCTTATGCCAATTAGTGGGAAATTAGGGCTGGCATTCAGCCTTGATTAAACCCTAGAATTGGTCCAAATAGTTTTGAACTAATCTTGGTTCGAATGGGTCTAGTGTTTGATTTTTAATTAAATCCTTAATTCAAGAAAATAATTTGAAATTAAATACTGATAAAAGGAAAAACAAGAATCAGTCAAACAGGGATGTTCGCACAATCCTTCCTGCAAAACAGAGGTTAGATCACAGAATGTAGTTTCACAAACTGCAAATCGCATATAGCATTTCTCTTATCTGCGAAATCTCCTTCTCTGCGCCGCCATCTTCGATCCAAAATAAAATAAATATAAATCCTATTTCTATTAATAATTACATCAGATCGAATACCTATACATTGAGTCTAGAAAATAAAAAAAATTATTTACAGACCCAAAATAAGTCAAGAACTGCAAAATCGCAGATTCCCTGTGCAAACCAAGAATTCGATCTCCTCTTGTACGAACAGCCCATAAATCAAGAAAATTATAAAGAATAATTCTAAATAATAATCAGATTTATTTAAAATTAATTTCAGATTATTTGCCCAACTGTTTTGGGAACAAATTTCCCAAAACCTAATCTGCGCAAATTGGGTAGAACGCCTTCTCCCTAATTACGCAGGTTCAGATCTGAAACAGAATGGTTCAAGATTTGAACCTGTGGCTCTGATACCACTGAAGGGTTGAGAGATCCATCACATGGATGCCCAAAGATTGCGGAATAAGGGGCGAATTTAAAAAATTTTTCTCTCCCTTCAACTGGGAATCACATTCCCAATTTAGAAAATCATATTTTCAAGGATAAATCTTGAACCTTAAACTGAACCAGATCTGAACCAAAAGGAATGGGAGAGAATGATACCAGATACGGAGAAACAATATCTCCCAACGAAGGTGTTCACGCCCAAGGAATGATCCAAAGACCACTCCCACTGAATATGGCGCAGTGCAGGATGGAGCAGAATCAACAGTGTTCTTCCCCAAGAACTCTGTCCTTCGCAAGAAACAGCAGGATGGAACGTGAGCACAGCTCCCTTTTCAATCATTTCTCAAAGAATTGATGTCAAGATCCAATCTTGACTTCTCCCACAGCTGGAGAACGAACTGGAAAACAGGGCGGCAAGAGCAGGGAGGCGGCAAGAGAGTATTCGCAGGGTGCAGAATTCTCTCTTCTTGATTTCAGCACTAAAGAGGATCTGATGTGTTTCTTGGTCTCTCTCAAGGCTGCCGCCCCCTCCTTCCTTTTGTTAACTTGAAAAGATCAGCTCCTAATCCCATTAGGAGGTGCTTATCCAAATCATATTTGGATCAGCCTTCTCTTCTAATGATAAGGATAAACCCTTATCTTATCTCCAAATTAGATTAGCTTTATCCTAATCTTATTAGGAGGTTTCTAGATCTGAATCACATTCAGATCTGGACTCTCTGAGTGGATAGGATTAAGACCCTATCCTAACTGCTAATCCATATCAGAATTCGCCCCTTTAATTAACTAAATTAATAGCCCAGTTCAAAATGGGCTTTAGGCCCATTAAGCTTATGTGCTCACTTAACCTTCCTAACTGCTGCCCAGTTGGGCTTCCTTGTATGGCGTGGGACCCAAGCATTGATCTACACATCAGCCACATGGGTTCGGCCCATCCTTTGTTACAAGGCCTGGTCGAATACACTGTTAAAGACAGTGCACCCCCTGAAACCCATCAAATGGGCTCTATGGGCCCAACACTTACCCTAAGTGATCCCTGGGCCAAGCCACCTTATAACACCCAGGGACTGTGGGCAGATGCAAGATTAGCCCATCAGGTATTATCCTCAATGGTCTTACACTTAACCTCTCAGCCCATAATGATCTTACACTGCCCGACAAGAGAGGACCTCTCCCTCGGCTGCAAGGAACAATGTTGCACTCTCCACTTATATGAATCCCGGGAATTAAAACCTTTTGCAAACATTTTAGAAACCATAATGTATATACTTTTATATCTCATATAAAATATACTTCGCAAAAACAAATTTCAATGGTTGAAATCGGCTGCCGGCAGTCTTGGTTTCCAACAGTGAGAGTGCATCCCTGATCATTACCTTTGTCTGACAAAGGAGCTGATCCTGTCACTATGATCACCCACTCAGATGAATTCTTGGATTGTCCCAACATACCCAGGTTTTGACCCCGCTAAGGATCTCATTGATTGGTACATCAAAGACAGTCCGATCCGACACCTAGTGCAGTATCATTGGAAATCTGTTCCAGTTCAAAGATTCAATTAATCCCACACTGTATGTGCCTAGGGTCTCACCCCGGTAGCTGAGACAAGCCACCCCAACCGACTTGGTGGCACCACAGTGTCAGCCTTGTCAGGATAGGTCTCCCCAGACCGACCCACTAGCTGTGAACATTCAAAACTAACACGAGTCTCAATAAGTGTTCAGTTTAAGGGTAATACATAGAAACATACCAAGGGAACATGAATCAAATATGTACTTTTATTCATTTACAATAAACTCATAAAGTACATCAATTTTGATTGAAGCTAAGGGCATACAAAACTGTCTAACAAGCGGTCATACAAGTCCGACCAAAGATCCTCCCTTCGTACCATCTAGACATCATGCCAAATCCACATGGGCTCGTCATGAACTCCCTGCGCCGGGTCATGACCCCTGGCATGAGGAGTGTGGGCAATTGATGAGGGCCTTATCAGTTTCAGGAGCCCGGGTGTTCGGGAACCTCGGTACCTAAGCCACTTTGGCACCCGAGTACCGGAGTGACACGTAATCGATTCTAGAAGCTTCTCAACGGACTCTAAATCTCCTTGGATCACACCGCATAACAGCAGGCCTAATCCTCTCCCTGCCCAGATCGGAAGGTAACGATAGACTTCACTCACTAGTACGTTACTCTCCTTCTAAAGCGGAATGGATCCCACCTACACGGGTCGAGGATCCCAGAGCCGTTTCGTGAAACCCACGACAACTCAACTATATAAGGGCATCGTCCCCCAAGACCTAGGTACGCGTGATTAAGTGCATTCTAGCTCTCCTATTTCTCAACTCTCAGCTCGCATATCATAGTTACTAACTTAAGCATCAGAGCGACCTCGCCAGGTTAGCCCCCCTTGGTTCTCTGATCCCTACCTTTCTTTGTAGTTCAAACGACCTACTTGGCGACAGACATCTGAGCTGCCCTACAGGTAGGAGTATCCAGACCACGCACCATGAGATATTGCTGACCCTTGGCCATAACGAGGATTAATAGTACTAATGTTCAATCGGGATGGGATGGGAATGGGGAGTGAATTCTTCATCCACCTTGATTTCAATTATTTAAATTAAATATATACATATATAATATTATTTATATTAAAATATATTTAAAATATTTTTATGTTTTAAAAATTCTTTATTTTAAGTAAGTCTATTTTTTAAAAATAAATTTAATTTAATAACTCAAGAATTTAAGTTCTCAAAATGGAATTTATCTCCATCGGTGATTGGGGATGGAAAATCATTTTTATCCTTAATGGGGATTGAGGTCGTAGATGGGGATTTATTTCAAAGTTAGAGTCGGAGAATATGGTCACCACCCCATTGCCTTTCCTAATGGTTGTTACAACAACCTATGATTCTAATTTCTAACATTGCAATTATTTTTTTTGCAAAATGTGAACCAGTGATAAAACTATACGTCAAAGCTGATATCTTTAATTTTGTTAATTAAAACCTTGATAGATAAGGACTTTTTGAATTTTATATTTAGGAATATATATGAACAGCCCATGAAAATTGGTGGATGAAATTTGATGGTGTAAGCATGCTTTTTTTTTGTGAGTAAATATGGTATATGATTGAAAAGTCTAACTTGAGAATGTTAGGATGGTCCACCTGAAAGACACTGATAAAAAAGATATTTAAAATAAATACATTTTTAGGTAAATCCTATGCTTGATGCCATGACTCGAATGTTATTGGATTTATATCTATACCATGTGAATATTAAATGACCAGGGTGCCAGCCATATTCTATATTATTTGACTTGCTGTATAATGTGTTTCAGAATCTATTCATATGCATGCAATAGGCGCCTTAGATTCTGCTAATATCATCAATGTCTATATTTGCATACAAACATAATATAGAGCCAAATAAAATGGAATGGTGAAACAAGTTTTATGTAACCAATTCTATATGTACGTGTGTATATGTAAATATGTATCATTTAAAATATTATTTGATCATAATATATGAATATTGTATGTATGGTTTAAAGTATTGATATATGTATCATTCGTGGGGATATGTGCGATGCCCAGGCTTTGTTAAAATAACTTGAGGCAAAAGGAGTTAGGAGTGCAGCTTGAGTAGGCTTAATCTGAGCTGGCCCAATTCAACCAAAGATTTTGCATAGGTTGGGCTTGAGTTTTCAACTTCAAGTTGGGCTTAGGCCAAAAAATTCAAGCCTAACCTAAATTCAATTTGGGCTTCGGTTGAGGCCTTGGGTAGCCTGAGCCCGATTTGACCAATTTGATCCCACCCAACATTTTGTGATGTACATATCTACATATTATCAATATATTCTACCTAGAAATTGGGCTACAAAGTTCAACACCTCTAATCTCAAGCCCAGCTCAAGATGTTGGACTAAATCTCGGGTTATGCCTAGGTTGGTAAGAGAAAAATTATTGATAATTTTCAATAATTACTGATAATTTACTAAGATATAAAAAAAATAGCATGACAATAATTACTGATAATTTACTAACTTAGGCCGGAGTTTACCAACCTAGGCCCAACCTAAGCTTAACCGAACATCTTGGGTTGGACTTGGGCTTGGGCATATTGAGCTTTATAGCCTAATTTCTAGGTAGAAAATATTGATAAAATTGGTTTGGGACGAGTTTAAACTACTCGAGGCCTCAACCCAAACGCAACCTAAGTTTAGGTCTGCCTTAAGTTTTTTGGTCTAGATTCATCTTGAAGTTCAAAAACTAAAGTCCAACTTGTGCAAAAGCTTGGGTTGAACTAGGTCGAGCTCAAATTAGGCCCAACTAACCCAAGGTGCACCCCTATCTCCTTTTGCCTCAAATTCTTTAAACAAAACTCGTGCATCGCAGGGTCCCCCTAGTAATTAATAGCACTAATTTTAATTTATAGTTACTAATAGTAATATTAATTACTAAGAATATAAATATTTTATGAATTTTTTTAATTATTCACAAAAATAGTTAATAATTATTTTTAACTTTTATAAGTCTTAATTTATAAAAGTATTGCTATATATATAGATAGATTACTATTATTAACAATATAATAGTTAATTTAATAATCAATTTAATTATTCATGAAAAAAATATTAATCTTTGATTTTTTATATTAATAAAAAAATAATTATTATTGGTAATTAATTAATTTGTTGGTAATATATCACTAATTAATTAATCATGAAATATTAATATATCACTAATATTAATTACTAAAAGCTGTAATATTTTTGGTATTAAATTTTAGAAAATTTTAATAAATCATGGATATAAATAATAGATTTTAAGTGAATTTTAGTATTTTCTAATAAATCCTGAAAATATTTAATTAATTTTTGTAAACTATTAGTAAATTGTCAACAATGTTAGTAATTAATCCCAAAAATATTATTAAAATAAAAATTATTAATTATTAAAAATAGTAATCTTTTTTTGGGAATTTTTAATTAACCATGAAAAGATTAATTTATTTTGGTATAAGTTATAATAAAGTAAAATGAAAATTTTAATTATAGACAATAGGTAATATACCATTCAAAGTAAATGGGTTGTAACTGGATAGAATTAATTAATGAAAACCAAACCATACCCAATCCAATAAACCACATCACTTTGGTTAAATGGATCCAATAGAGCGAGCGAGAGAGAGAGAGAGAGAGAGAGAGAGAGAGAGAGAGAGAGAGAGAGAGAGGTCTTAATTTGAAGTAGGGAAGTAGGTATTTGTTAATTAAAAAAAGTTGGTTATGAACAATATTTTAGGAATGATGAGATATTTTTTAAGAATTAGGACCTTTAGGAGAGTTTTAAGAACAATAAATTAGGATTGTGGAGAGGTTTTAGGAGAGAGGGAGAGAGATTTTAGGAATGTTTTTATTAAGTAGACATTTCAATGGGTTAGGAATGATCTTAGGGAGAGAGAGAGAGAAGTGAATTGTAGAGAGAGAGAGATTTTAGGTAAAATATATTGAGCTAGTTAATTAGAAAATGAAGATAGAGTGAGGGTAATGAAACAAGGAGAGGTATGGTAACGTTGCCCATCTTATATATATATACACTAGTAGGGACCCATGCGGAAAGATTGAATAATTTTCTTTATTATTAATCAATTGATAAATTAATAATAAAAAATAGCTATTAATTAACTAAAAGTATTCAAAGTTATTGTTAATATTTAAAATTTTATAAATTGTATTTTTTATTTAATGTTGATTTATAGAAAATAATTATTGTTAATTTAATATGAATAAATTTTTTAATAAATTTAATCTTATTAATCATTTATAGTAATGAAATGATAATAATTAGAAAAAAACTAACATTTTTATTAATTTCACTAATAATTAGCAATCATATATTAACAATCACTAATAATTAACATTAGAAAAAAGCTAACATTGTTAAATGTAGTTCTCAATTTTATAGGAATTAGTTAAAGCGTTTTCAATTTCTATAAAATGTTGTTAATTAATATGAATATAATAGTATTTACCCAAATTAGTTTAAAAAGTAGTGATAAGTTATATTAATAATAGTATTTATTAATTTTTGATAATTTATTAGCCGTATTTATTAAGTTTTGATAATAACACTATTTAATACTAATTGAATATAGGTTGGATTAAATATTAACTGTGTTTAACTATTTATTAATTGATATGAATATTTTAAACGAGAGAAAGTGGATATAGATTGGGGGAGAGATTTTAGGAATTGATTGGGGAGTGAGGTAAGATGATAAGGTTCTAATGGCTTAGAGGAAATACCTTAAGAAAGAGATTCTAGGAAAATTTTTAGATAGGTAATTGGGTTGAGAATGATGTCATGCCTTAATGGAAATGGTGGGAAGGAGAGAGGAGAGAGAATCAAGGAAAATGCAGGGTGGGGGCACTACTGGAAAAGCTTAAATACATACAAAATGCAAATGCAAATGCACTACAAATGCATTTGTCACCTTTTCTATAAATGCAAATGCAAATATGTACAGCGTAACTACATACAAAATAATACAAAATATACTACAAATTTGCATTTGTATTCTTTCCAACTCAAAGACCGAAGAGTCAGGTTGGCAGCGGCCAGCGAGTGAGTGCAAAGAAAACGAAGATGGTTCACGTCCTCATGGTCTCGTTCCCCGGCCAAGGGCATGTCAATCCCCTGCTAAGGTTAGCTAAGCTGCTGTCTTCAGAAGGTCTATTGGTCACCTTTTCTACCACTGAATCCATAGGCCACATGATGAAAAAAGCCACCAACATCCCAGGCACAAGTAGCGCAACACCCATAGGCCAAGGGCAGCTCAGATTCGAATTCTTCTCTGACGGATGGCCTGCTGATGACAACTCCAAACGCCAAGACATAGATGGCCTGCTGCATCAACTTGAGACCGTCGGGAAAGACTCCTTCACTTGTCTTGTAAAGAAACAAGCTGAAGAGGGTCGACCCGTTTCTTGTCTCATAAATAATGCTTTTGTACCGTGGGCGTTGGACGTGGCCACCGATTTCGGCATCCCATGTGCCGTTTTATGGGTTCAATCTTGTGCTGTCTTCTCTACTTATTACCATTATTTCCATCGTTTGGCTCGCTTCCCATCCGTAGATGAACCCCATCTTCCTGTCCATCTACCTGGGCTGCCAATTTTAAATTCCCATGAGGTACCCAGTTTCTTGCATCCCTCCACTATCTACCCCATGCTTGGGAACTTGATCCTGGGCCAGTTCCAGAACCTCTCGAAATCATTCTATGTGTTGGTCGATTCGTTCGAAGAGCTCGAACATGAAGTTATTGAAGCCATGCCTCATTTGTCTCTGCCGCCGTTAAGAACCATTGGTCCATTGTTTAAATCTATAAAAGGAAGCAGCAGTAACTCCTCCAACGGCGTTCGTGGCGACTTCTGGACTGCCGCAGAGGGCTGCATACAGTGGCTCGACTCTCAACCGCTGTCCTCGGTCGTGTACATCTCCTTCGGCAGCATCGCCTTTCTACCTAAGGACCAGATGGAGGAGATGGCCTGGGGGCTCTTGAAAACCGGGTTGCCCTTCTTATGGGTGGTGAAGCCACCAGCAAAAGAGATAGCCACCGACACAGGACTACCAGCTGGGTTCATGGATAAAGCTCAAGGTAAAGGGATGGTGGTAGAATGGTGTCCACAAGAACAAGTGCTCGCACATCCATCGGTTGCTTGTTTTGTGACCCACTGCGGGTGGAACTCGTCTATGGAGTGCCTGACCTCCGGTGTGCCTGTGGTCGCCTTCCCCCAATGGGGTGATCAGGTGACCAACGCAAAGTTCTTGGTTGACGTGTATGGAGTAGGATCGCTCATGGGACGGAGCGACAGAGACAGCCAATTGATTTCGAGGGAAACAGTGGAAAGATGCATTCTCGAAGTAGCGCGAGGGCCTAAGACAGAAGAGGCGAAGAAAAACGCCCTAAAATGGAAGAAGGCAGCAGAGAAAGCGGTGGCCGACGGTGGATCCTCCCACCGGAATATCCAAGCTTTTGTGGATGAAGTTCGACGTTTGGCATTGACTGTAACTTCCTTTGAAATAAATAATTAGCTTCAATTCTTCAGAAATCAGAAGCCATTTGTTAGTAGTCAGACGGAAGCTACTTGTTTGTGCTTCGTAAAATTATAATCCGACGGTCGTCACAGAAGCAGATGTGGACTCGTAGTCCAGCTTGTGTTAGCAGTGAGCTTTCATTCCTTGCATGCCCTCTAGATCCTCCTTTTACGTTCTTTAGATTGGAATCTTTTATTCGTTGTTTGTAGAAGGGTTTCTTGCAGATAAGGGCAACTTTTTGCCTGAATATTAATAAAAAGTAATATTTTTATAAAATAATTAAGATAACTTTTTCAGAAAAATATCACAAAAAGGGCAGGAATACTGTTCATCGTCTTCTCTGACTCTGTATTCAAGCGAAGAAATGTGTGCGATGGTTCCACTCTACTTTGCCATGTTGGTGGCGTATGGTTCGGTGAAGTGGTGGAAGATATTTACGCCGGAGGAATGCTCCGGCATCAATCGGTTCGTTGTCGTGTTTTCTGTTCCGGTGCTATCATTCCACTTCATATCTCAGAACAACCCATAACAGATGGACACCAAGTTCATACTGGATGATACTGTTTCTAAGATCTTGGTGCTTGTTTTGCTCTCCCTCTAGGCCATGGAGGATTAGATTGCTTAATCACTCTCTACGTACCAAGTCAGAAGCTCGGCCACATTCAGTAAACACTCAGCCCCACCTCGCGAGTTCAACCACAGCAACAATGAGTTTTCTGCAATGCCGATTTGGCATTCGGCTACCGGTCGGCAGCAAGCCCCCGGCTATCCGGGTATGCCGCATCATCCGACGCCTACTCCCTCTAGCCAACACCACGCACATCGAATTTCAATGTATTGGATACAACGACGGTGACAACATCAAATACACCGACGTGGATCAGATCTCCCGCAGGTGGGAGGGTTTTCTGGCAGACGTCACCAGCATTCTCCGGCATGAAAATGGTGTGGGAGTCACCGGGGAAGGGTCAAGTTGGTGTGGGAGTCTCCGGCATGAAAATGGTGTTGAACTCGGAGGTACGTGGTAGAGTAGGCAGCAATGCTTTCTTCTTAAGCCCAACTCGGTGGCCTGAATACTCTTCCCCGGTGGGTCCGGCCGACAGGGTGGCGTCATAGTAGTTGTAAGCTTGTAGCGCAGCCGAGTTGTAAGCTTGTAGCGCACCGTCCACAAACTCTCCCAACAGGGTGGGTCCGTCCACATGAAAATGGTGTCGTATGAATAGAGAGGCAGCTCACCGTCCACAAACTCTCCCAACTCGGTGGCCTGAATACTCTTCCCCGATCCCGATCCCGATCCCGATCCATACACTACTACCGGAATCTGGCGCAATGCTTTCTTCTTAAGCCCAATTGCAGCTAAACGTGCAACTGGGCAAAAGAATTGGGGTTTGGGGATAGTTTCCTTTCTTACGAACCGATTGATGCCGGAGCGTTGCTCCCGGGTAAACATCTTCCACCACTTCACCAAACTATACGCCACCCGTCAAAGTAAAGTGGAGCCATCGCACACATTTTTTCGCATGAATACAGAGGTAGAGAAGACGATGAACAATATTCTTACCCTTTTTTGGTATTTTTCTATAAAAATTATTTTATAAAAATATTATTTTTTATTGATATTCAAGAAAAAAAAATGCCCTTATCTGGAAGAAACCCTTTGTAGAATAATGCTACTTGCCAACATGTAACCCAAGTTACGCCCCTTAATCTAATTTTATGGCAGTCAACGAAAAGAGACATAAAACCTTGGTCAGGTATATAGATTTCGGATTTCCTCCACACACCCACCTAATGCTCCTACCAAGCGAAACCAAATTTACTCCTCACACCAACTTTACACAGCACATCGCAGTGGTGCATTGATATAACACCTCCGAATTACAATTACAAATTGAGATGGGTGTGAAGAGGAATCTGTGGTGAGGAAATCTGGATTCAGGTGCATGGGTTGATTTCTTATCGGTACTTTATTCGATGGTAGCAACTGATGCAATTAATAGTAAGTGCAAGTATATGTAGATGGAGAAAAAGCCACTTCGTTCTAAATTTATTATAATGCCAAAGGTACACAATGAGGGTTGATGAGGGCTAATGGCCCTCCAATAACCTCATGATGCATCTCATTCCAAAACAGTTGGATAACACCCAGATGTCATCTAAGTGATGATTTGGAATCTCAAATCATAGTTCGTCTTCTCTCCAATCTAGCGATCTGTTTTTAGTATTAACTTGAAGACCTCGACCACAACTTAGGTTGGCTTGCAGCACCTCGTCCAGGGCCCACCTGTAGCACCTCGTCACTAGCCGAAGTTACCTCGACACAAGACACGACCTCTCTCGAGGGCTTGCCGACCTAACTGAGGACCAGATGGTGACCTACAAGATGTTCTCGCCGGCAAATTCGGCATGCATACCCCAACACTCCCAGGTTTCCCTGAAGTTGGCCCACGTACAAAATGTTCTATAGGATGATCAACGTGCATAGTGGTTACCTTCGAGGATTTCGGACCGGTAAGGCACAACATCCCAGAAATCTCGGATGCGATGCGCGAAGCCTACACCAAACAATGCCTATATAAAGGAACCAACCATAATGACATAGGGTACGCGTGATTATTCTACTCACTAGCACTCAAGCTCTCAAGCATTCAACTCGCATTCATAGCATAAGTATTGACTTAAGCATCGGAGCGACCTTGTCGGGTTAGCTACCCCGGGTTCTCTGATCCACTACTTTTCAAATCGGTCCAGCTCGCTGCCCAATTGGAGTTCGGATCTCCCTCCAGCTAGAAATAGCCAGATCGTGCACCATCAATTGGCACTGTTTGTGGGAAATGCTACAAGAAGCTAAATTCTCACCTTCTAAAAAGTTAAGTCCTCATCTTCCAGAAAGCTAAGATCTCGCCTTTTAAAAATTCAAGTTTTTACTCTCTAATTTTCATTTTTTATGAACTAAAAAGCATTTTTGAGCAGCACCAGCATCCAGAACGAATATCAATTACTTGGGGGCAAGAACATCTATGATGAACCTTGAGAACTACCCTGTGACAATCAGACAAATTCAGGCCGAACCCAGCATTCCCAGTGCCCCAGATAAATATACCGCTACCACATGTGAACCCCCCTCTCCCCACGGTAGAGCTATCAGTAGTTCCCGTCGGGATTGAAGCATGGAAATTCTATGAGATGAAGCATGAATTTCTATATCTGAGCATGGGAGAAGCCCAATGTAGATAGCAACAAAATGACATAAACTCATCATCAATAGCAATCAGCCAAGATGAGGCCTCATCAGCCCCGTTTCGTGAGGTTGCCTCTACAAGTCAAGCTCTTCGTGACTCTCATAGGAGACAACGACCAACGGACTGCATGGACGCCCTTGCAAGTTGAGCTCCTAGTGGCTTCTTGTAGGAGTGGATGACCGGCATCACTATGAGGTTGATGCAGTGCAGCCGTGGCCTCGAACTGCCAACTCACGCCGACAACAACTTTATGTATCAACAACCCTCACAAGGGGGGAGCAGAACATGTACGTTCTGGTCTCGCAAGCACTCACCCATGAAGATAATCCCACCGGGTGACGTAGAAGCAGCCATATGAGAAGTTACTAAAGAATGACCACCCGCTTAGGTAAAGACGTCAGGCCGTACATCGGTTAAATAATATTATGGGGAGTGGACTATGAGTCACTCCCAGAGCCTAAGGGCCACGGTGCCAAACAAATAGTGACCTCGATGCTAAACATGAATAAGACCTAGTCGCCTCTTCGGCATGGACAACGTAAGACCCAGTCGCCTCTTCAGCACAGGCGAAATAAAAAAGCAGTTCACATTCAGCCCCATCGGTGTGTAGACAGGTCAGGTACATACCGTTTCGCCTCAGGCTCATCGGTGTGCAGAAGAAGAAAGAGAAAAAGAAAGACAAAAAAATAAGCAAAGGAAGCACAAGAAAGAGAAACAAAGGAAAGACTAGACCATAACAGACGCAAACTTGGTCGATCTCTTCACAGTAGACCTCCACTTCGGTTTCAGGCTCTGCATCGAATTTGCTATCTACTCTTTTGAGAATCAGCTTGAGGGATACTGCATCGAAGTCTACTTAGGTGGAGCAACCTGATAAAGGAGTCACACAGAACCCCGTCTTGAGGACGGCATGATGAGTTTTGCTCTTGAGGAACTTAGTCGGATTGCAGAACCCCTTGATGGTCGCATCCCTAATAAGGTAGATGCCCTTGGGGTACCTGTTCCACCTCTCCTCGAGCGGATGAATTTGCTCTTGTGCCCCAATAATCAAGACTGCGAGTTCCTACGTAAGGTTGCAAACACTTGGACTCTTCCTACCTGAGGAGCAAATTAGATTGAAGCCAACGGCTACGAGCTCATCAAATAACCTCATGACACATGGCATCCCGAAACAGTTGGCCTCAACTTGGGAGTGGGGGGCAATTGATGAGGGCGGATTTGGCCCTCCAATAACCTCATGACACATGGCATCCCGAAACAGTTGGACGACACTCAGATGCCACCTAAGCGATGATTTGGAGTCCTAGATCGTAGTTCATCTTTGCCCCAACCTGGTGACCGACCATTATCGCTGACTTGGCAACCTTGACCACAACTTAGGTCAGCTTGCAACACCTCGTCCAGGGCCAACCTGTAGCACCTCGTCACTAGCTGAAGTGACCTCGATGCGAGGCACGACCTCTTTCGAGGGCTTGCCGACCAAATTGAGGACCTGGCGGTGACCTGCGAGATGTGCTCGCCGATAAATTTGGCATGCATACCCCAACACTCCCAGGTTTATCTGAAGTTGGCCCACGTACCGAATGTTTCGGAGGATGGTCAACGTGCATAGCGGTTACCTCCAAGGATTTTGGACCGACAAGGCACGACCTCCTGAAAATCTCGGATGTGGTGTGTGAAGCCTACACCAAGCAATACCTATATAAAAGCATCAACCGCGATGACACAAGGTACGTGTGATTATTCTACTCACTAACAGTCAAGCTCTCAAGCATTTAGTTCACATTTATAGCATAAGTACTGACTTAAGCATCGAAACAACTTTATCGGATTAGTTACCTCGAATTCTCTGATCCACTGTTTTGCATATCATTCTAGCTCGCCACTTAATTGGAGTTCAAATCGCCTTCTAACCGTGTATTAGAAACATTTTGATGACAAGTATGGAAGATGTTGTTAATGCAGGCTTAGATGGCGGCTCCTGTGGGGTGCTGATGTGATCTCTCTGGATGATTGTGGTAGGGAACATGATATATATGGCGTTATACTCATGACAGTTGAGTTCACTTACCTATTTAGTATAGGTGAGTCAGGTTGGCCTGCCATGTGAGTCTGGATTCAATGGATCCTTAGATTCACAGGCGTGTGAACCCTATAGAGGTGTGCACGTCGATTCCTTTGAAGTAACCTCAATATAACAGGCATTTGCCGTTATCTTCTATCTGTTTGATTGAATCGGACATTAAAAGAGAAAAAAAAAAATGAAACTCATTTTAAAATTTTGAATTTCGTTCGAATTTCTCTCCCATCAGCTTTCGCCTTTCGTCGGAAAACCTTTAGTACAATTTCCAGTAGACTGGCGCACTCTATCGGCAGCCGGAAAACCTCTCATCCACAGACCGGTGCACTCCATCGGTTGCCAGACTGGCGCACTCCATCGGCAGCCGAAAAACTTTCAGAATATTCACTCCATCGGTAGTCGGACCGGCACTCGTCGAGAAAGGAGAAAGGCGGAAGGCGAAACCTCTTATCGCAATCGAAAAACCTTCAGTACGGTTTCAACAATTCCATACTGCTCGCTTCACTGCTTCGTCAGAACCAGATTAGCAGGAATTCACTAGCTACCAAAACGTTGGCCCTTCAACAGCAGCTACTTCTTTCGAGAGGCGGTGTTGGAATGGTGATATCGTTGTCGTTTGTTCCTGGCACTAGCTCTCAAAGTGGCGAGTCAGGGCTTCGCCCACTTCCTCTATGCCTAGCCAGCACTGATTCATCATATTCTAGGCTCCTCGTCGATCGATCCTGGGATGATGTCATCGATACATCCTTCAAATCTCCAAGCTCGGTGAGTCCCTTATTCGAAAAAAGAGAAAGCTAATTATTTTTACAACGGATTCGTCAGATCTCTGTCTCGCACTGCTCAGACAGCAAACCAGCAACATTTTCACAATCCACAACTGGGTACTCATTTCATCAATTATTTAATTAATTCTAGTTTCTAGGTTGTGTTAATGCTAGCACAGAATTTCAGTGCACCAGCGACGACGGGGATCAACCAGGCAGCACCAGTGGCGGGGGCAACAGGAGTAGTTTTTTTTTTTTTTTGCTGCTGATTGATTCCTCGCCGTCTAATGTTGTTTGCACAAAAAAAATCGTGGTAATTGGAAAATGGGAGGGAGGAGTTTTTTCATTTTTTGTCTTTTAGCATCCGGTTCAACCGGACGGGTAGAAGATAACGTTAAACGATTTTATGTTAAGGTTGATTCAAAGGAGTCGATGTGCACACCTCATATTGGAGGGCTCACGTGCCCTGTGAACCTAAAGGTCCACTGAATCCAGGCAGGACGGGTGCTAACTTGGGTCAACCCGAGTTAGCATTTTGCACAACCTGATTTCAAAGACATATAGGTAGGCATTTGGCACCGGAGTGTTTCACAAGCCTTCCGTAATATAAATTAATCATATGGTAATTAGCATTTCATTTTTAAAAAAAGCTTTATTGCAATGATTAGCTCTAAGATTTGGGAAATGTGGAACATTGAAATTTAAAAAATCTGACCTATTTTTGAAATGTCATATAAGTATATTATAATTATAAGTCAAAACACTTTGTATTTTACAAAAAATAAAACAAGTAAAACAAAACACTTGTGAAATGAAATGCACATAAAACATTACGTGCCAAACACCCACCAGCTAAAATGCGGTTGCCACTTGCCAGCCATTCGCTAATATTAAATTGGATCAGGAAATGTTCCATCTCTTAGAATTATCGAGATGTATTAACGCCATTCGCTGATTGGTTTGGTTACTTGCTAGTTTTTCTTCTACATTAACGAAAATCCAATTAGTCCGTCAGTTTTTTGCAATGTTCTGAACGAATCAATTAGTTAACCGCATTTTTTGATTTGGATTGCTTTTCCAGTTTTGGATGATCATTTCTAATAAAATTGTTAAGTAGATAATTTATTAATCTAATTAATTAATTTAATATTAATATAAAATCAATATATTAATTAACTAGTAATTGTGCATATGCTTTGTATGTGAAAATTTTTTATGATGATGATGATGATAGTAAATAATATATATGTTTCCAAAATTTTTTACAATTATTTTATATTTCTATCTATAAAAATCATTTTTATTTGTCACACTTATTTTTATTTAATATGATAAATATATGATATTCAAGATTTGCCCAAACATTTTCTACAAAAATTTTTATACTTTTAATACTTTTGTGTATTTTCATCTTTTTTAATTTGTATACTTTTAATACATTTGACCCAAAAGGTTGAATTGTGACTCACCACCAAACAAGAAAACAACTCCATTTTTTAGTTGGTTTTAGATTTGTATTTTATTTCCATCATCAATAAAAACAATTATTCTTTGTCACATGTTTTTATATTTTTTAGTTTTTATTATTTAATTATGACATCATGGGTGAAAATATTTGACTTGAAATGCTAAATTGTTAATCTACCACCAAATAGGAAAACAATTTCACTATTGGGTTAGTTTTATATTTTATATTTTATTTCCACCATTACTAAAAAGTTAAAAACATTTTTCTTTGTCTATTTAGTTTTTCATATGATTGATATAAAATATTGTAGATGTGTCCAAATGTTTTTTTATAAAATTTCTATATTTTCATATATATATATATATATATTTTAATTTTTATTATTTAATTATAAGATCAAGGTTGACATATAACTCGAAAGGTTGAATTGTTGACCCACCACCAGGAAAACAATTTCATGGTTAGGTTGGTTTTAAATTTTATATTTTATTTCCAACATCAATAAAATAAATATGATTTATCACACATATTTTTATTTGATATTATTAATATAAAATATTAGACAATTACATCTTTTACAAATTTCTGTATTATTAAATAATGCTTTTGTGATTTTTATCTTTTTAAATTTTTATTTAATTTTGATATCAATGGTTGGCATTTGACTTAAAATGTTGAAATTTTGACCCACCACCACAGGTTCATTTAAAATATTTATTTTCTTCCAGCATCAATAAGAATATTTATTATTTATCACACTTATTTTTCTTTAATATTATTAACATAAAACATTAGAGATGTGCCATTTTTTCTATATTTTTTGTATTTATTTCTGTTTTGGAAGTTTTTTTTTTTTTATTTCATTATGACATCCTAGATTTACCCATTTGAACCAAATGTTGAATTGATTACTTGCCACAAGGGTAGAAGAACGGTTTCATTTTTGGGTAAATTTTAAACGGCATGTACTTTATATCATTAAAAATTTTATGGAAATTGTCTAAAACTCACAATGAGTTTTCAGCATTTCTCTTAAACTCACCACAACTTTTCAAAATGTCTAAAACTCACCGTGTCACTAATTTTACGTTAAACAGACTAACGAGTGTTAATATATTACCATTTTAATCTTCATAGAAAATATAAAATATATACAAAATAAATTAATGGGTGTTAATATATTACCATTATAATATTTAGACATGAAAAAAGGAAAAAATTCAAAAATAAATATTTTCAAATATAAAATACATAAAAACATGGAGATTACAAAAATATAAAAAATTATAGAAATTGCAAACAAAATAAAAAAAAATTATTTTCAAATTATAGAAACTATAGACATTGAAAAACAAAATCAGAAAATAAAAATTATAGAAAAAACACCAAAAATTTATAGATTGTAGAAAATAGAAAAACGTAAAAAACAGAAATTATAAAAAAAAAACATTAGAAATTATAACAAAACAAAGAAAATTGAAAACTGAAAAGGACCATTTTTCCTCTAACTCACCATTCAAGGGTAATTTGGTCATGAAAATTATTATTTATGCTGACATGGACACTTCTGTTAAGAATCATTAACGATGCACTAACGGAAGGTGAGTTTTAGAAAATAAAAACTTATTAACATGGTGAGTTTTAGACATTTTGAAAAGTTGTGAGTTTAAGAGAAATATTGAAAACTCACAGTGAATTTTAGACAATTTCCCAAAATTTTAAAAGGCATGTACTTTATATCATTAAAAATTTTTGGGTAAATGTTGGATATGAGTTAATACCCTATATAAGACTTAATGAGAGGGAATTGAATGAGGATAAATGTAGTAGTTCAAATTACATTTTATACCCTCACGATTAGAGAGGAAAATTACAATAATAATGAGAGTTAATACCTTAAAAGTTCAACATTCCCATTCACACAATTAATAGTAGTATAGATGAAAAGATCCCCACAATGGCACATCTATTCTTCTTTGTCATCCATTGTGAATAAAATATGGAAAGGGATGGCAATTTCCCCCTACACTGGGGCCCCGCCTTGCCCCCCCTAAGTGGGGCAGGTTTTCCCCCGATATCAAACGGGGATGGGGAGAGGTGATGTGGAAATAAATTCATAACATCACCTCAGTTGCTTCTTAATTTCCATGGCATCTTCCATGCTAGCGTTTCATTTGGGGTCCATTTGATTTTTTGATTTTGAGAGAAGGGAAAGTTGGTCAATGGGATTTTGGTTCCCATTGACCAAGAAACCCATGTTCTTCTTGGACGCCCAAGTGGGTATAACTTTTCCTTTCCCATCAGGGGGGGGGGGTGGGAATGGTTTCAAAACTTGGATGGGACAAAATTGCCCTTTTTAATAATGATTTTTTTTATGATTAAAATGGTCATTATCTTATTTACCTAAGAAATAAAAGAACATAGGTAAATGCACTTACCCAATTAAGTAACTTGCAAAAAAGAAAATGGGCCTTGAGGTGTGAGCTACTTGATGCATGTTGAATCCTCCATTCCATATTGCTGATAAGTGAGAACCTGTGTCATCTCTCTAGCTTCCAACCAAAAAAATGGAAACCAATCTCTACTGGTAAAATTGAGGTACAATGAGAACCTTAATTACCACCTTCAATATATTGTCTTGGATCTCCTGGAGATATAAAAAGGGAATTATACCAACTTATTTACCATTATTGAAAACATTCAACAGACTAAAACTACAGAATCATAGTAGCTAATTTTTAAGAACTACAAGATTCTCCCTGTTACCTAAAATTAAACCTATCATGTTGTTGTACACAACTTCTTTTGCAGTTAATATTGGTTTGAAACCTATATGATCATCGTATTCAACATAAATCAATTCGGGCTTGAATTGCAATTCCTTCAAATTATGCTTCGCGCATCAATCAATTTTACCAAGTAGGGGTGCACGTTGGGCCAGATAAACAACGAACTGGGTCAAAATGCAATACCTTCATTAGATCCAACTGCAAGATATATATACAGGTTACAGAGATATGTCAAACTATACCTAGTACAAGATTAAGCTTATCTCCAAGAGGAGATAACAATAACAAATAATTAGCAACGTTATCTTATCCCATGCATGTTGGTCGTGCATCAGTTGCGTATGTCACTAACACACCCCCCTCAAGCAAGACGGGGTTGAGAGTCAAAGCTTGTCACAAAGAAATGAAAACCGGGATATATGGAGTGGTTTCGTGAAGATGTCAACAGTCTGATCTTTAGTGGAGATAAACCAAATGTCAAGCAACCGTCTTTGCACTTTCTCACAAACAAAGTGGAAGTCCAGTTCAATGTGCTTGTGCGAATATGTTGGATGGGGTTAGAGGCAAGGTAGGTTGCCCCTATGTTGTCGCACCACAATACAAGAGGAAAGGAGAGGGGAGGGCCAATTTCATGAAAGAGCATTTAGAGCCATGTGAGTTCATCTACAAGAATGGAAAGGGATCGATACTCGGCTTTTGTGCAAGACTGAGAGATAGTAGAGTGCTTCTTCGATGACCAAGAGATAAGATTGCTCCCGAGGAATACACAGAAACCACCATGGGAGCGTCTATCTTCATGACAGCCAGCCCAATCCAAATCATTGAAGCCATATAGTTGCATGGAGTATGACTTGGTGAATGTAATGCCAAGAGAAGTCGTATGTTTAACATAGGGTAAGGTACGCTTAACAGCTGCCCAGTGAGCATTAGAGAGATTGGCCACGAATTGAGAGACCTTATATTGACAGGGAAGGAGAGGTCTGGGTGCGCTATAGTGAGGTACTGAAGTGCCCCTACCACCTGTTTGTATAGAGAGGGATCAGCAAAGAGGTCAGTAGAGTTTGAGGCCAACTGAGTGTTGGTAGCCATGGGAGTTGAACAGGGCTTAGCACCCAGCATGTTGGTGCGTTTGAGATAAGTGAAGACCATCAGTATTGGGTAGACATTCAATCCCCAAGAAATAACTAAGAAAGCCAAGGTCCGAGAGATAAAAATTAGAGGAGAGATAAGAGATGATATCAGCCACCACATCAGATGTAGAACCGGTGATGATAATATCGTCAACGTATACCAAAACAAGTGCAACTGTAGAGTGAGTGTGAAGAATAAATAACGAGGCATCAGCTTGGATTCCATGAAGCCAAAAAGAACAAGACAATCCCACAGCCACTGAAAACAAGCACGTGGGGCCTATTTGAGGCCATAAATGGAATGATGTAACCTGCATACATGTGGAGTCGTGAAAGGTCAACAAAGCCCGGAGGTTGGACCATATAGACTTCTTCAGATATATTATCATAAAGGAATGCATTGTTAATGTCATGTTGGTGAATGGGCCAAGATTGTGAGACGCAAGCGAAAAAACGACCCGTACTATGGCTAGTTTAACAACCAGGCCGAAGGTCTCATCAAAATCAACACCTTCTTGCTAATGGAAGCCTTGGCAAATAGACGGGCCTTGAAGCATTCCCGTACTATGGCTAGTTTAACAACCAGGCCGAAGGTCTCATCAAAATCAACACCTTCTTGCTAATGGAAGCCTTGGCAAATAGACGGGCCTTGAAGCATTCCACTTAACCATTTGCAAGGAATAATATTGTGACTACGGGGAGGAGGAACCTGAAAGAATGGTAGGATCCATCTAATGGATGCCATAAAGGTTGTGGAATGGGTGGGCGTTTTCAAAAATTTCCTACCTTCTCCCAACTGGGAATCATATTTCCTAAATTTAAATTACAATATTCAAGGATCCTACTTGAACCATAATCAAACCAGATCTGTACCAAAAGATAAATGGGAGAATATACCTGATCCGGAGAAGCAGTATCTCCCAAAGTTGGTGTTCACACCCAAAGAATGCTCCAAGATCCGTTCCTGCTGAAGATGACACAGTTGTGAATGGAACGGAACCAGCAGAGTGCGTCTTACACACTGGATCCTTCACAAGAATCCTCTGGAAGTACTAAACACTGAATCATTTTCAGTCTTTCTTGCAAGACTGATGTCAAGAACAGATTTCTTGACTTTCTTTTCTGCAAAGATCTAATCTTGCAATGGCAGATGGCGGCGGCAGGAGGAGATCTCCAAAACGAAAAAGGCTGAACTGCTTTTTTTTTTTCTTTTTCTGGAGAGTATGAGATCTGATCTGAATTCGCAGGAACCTTTCTTGTGATTTTTTCTTGGTACTAAATCTCCTCCTTTCTTCTTGATTAAGAAACCTCCTTATTAGGAGTTATCCCAATCTAAATCAGTATTTGAATAGGGGATAATCTTAATCCTTTCTGCAGGTAGATTTAGCTTACTCCTGATCTTATCAGGAGGTTACCAGATTCAAATCTAATTTGAATTTGGTCTCTAAGAGTGGATAAGGCTAAATGCCCAATCCTTTTACTAACTTTAATCTCAAATTCGCCCCAAGGATGGGTGATCATATCAGCCCACCTGAAAATGGGCTTCTGGCCCATTAAATGTTCAGTGTCTAATTACTTTCCAATCTGCCGCCCAGTTGGGCTTCTTTGTATGGCGTGGGACCCAAGCATTGATCTACACACTAGCCACATGGGTTCGGCCCAGCCTCTAATACAAGGCCCAGCCGAATTCACTGAAAAACTCAATGAACCCCTTGAGTCCATCATATGGATCCTATGGGCCCAACACTTACATTAAGTGGTCCCTGGGCCAAGCCATCTTATAAAAACCCAGGGACTGTGGGCAGGTGCAAGATTAGCCCATCAGGTAATATCCTCAATGGTCTTACACTTAACCTCTCAGCCCTTAATGATCAAGCACTGCCCGACAAGAGAGGACCTCTCCCTCGGCTGCAAGGAACAGTGTCGCACTCTCCTCTCACATGGATCCCAGGAATTAAAACCATTTGCAAACAATTCGAAACCGTACATATATATATAAATATATTAATTTTGCAAAACAAAATTCCAACGATTGAAATCAACTACCGGCAGTTTGGTTTCCATCAGAGAGAGTGCATTCCCGATCATTACCCTTTGCCCAACAAAGTGGCTGATTCTGTCACTATGATCACCCACTCAGATGAATTCTCAAACTGCCCCAACATACCCAGGTTTTGATCCCCGCTAAGGATCTCACTGATTGGCATATCAAAGGCAGTCTGATCCAACACCTAGTGAAATGTCATAATCGAGTCTAGGGGTCAGGTGTAACTTTCTAGTTTTGCCCATCTATCTCCAAGGTCCAGGGCAACACTGGAAATCTGGTCCGGTTCAAGGATTCAAGTAATCCCATACTGCATGTGCCTCGGGTCTTACCCTGGTGGCTGAGACAGGCCATCCCAACACTTGGTGGCACACCAGCATCAGCCTTGGCAGGATAAATCTCCCCAGACTTATCCAATGGCTGTGAACATTTAAAACTAACACGAGTCTCTATAAATGTCCAGTTTTAGGGTTTTACACAGAATTAAACCAAACAACATGAATCAAACATGCACTTTATTTATTTCCACTAAATAACAAAAGTACATCAAATCAGATTGAAGCTAAGGGCATACAAAACTGTCTAACAGCTCCCACTTGCACTTAGGTCCAATCTGGTACAAGCCGGAGTCCCATATGTTTCTCAAACACCTTCTGTGTCAGTGGCTTAGTCAATGGGTCTGCCACATTATCCGCTGATGCTACCTTCTGAATCAGGACGTCCCCTCTACCAACGATCTCCCACAGTACATGGTACTTTCTCTCGATGTGCTTCGACTTCGAGTGAGCCCGAGGCTCTTTAGCCTGGGCGATCGCTCCATTGTTGTCACACATCAACGGGATGGGAGATGTGCTGGATGGAATCGCTCCCAATTCATGTATGAACTTCTTCATCCACACGGCTTCCTTGGCAGCTTCACTTGCGGCAATGTACTCGGCCTCGGTTGTGGAGTCTGCAGTGGACCCCTGTTTGCTGCTTTTCCAGCAAACAGCACACGATCCTATCGTGAAAACATACCCAGATGTAGACTTTCTATCATCTGGATCCGACTGGAAATCGGCATCGGTATACCCTAGAACTTGCAGTGAACTACCATCGAATACCAAACAAAACTCTTTTGTCCTTCGAAGGTATTTGAGTATGTTCTTCACAGCAGTCCAATGCTCCTGCCCTGGGTTTGCCTGGAATCTGCTTACCACACTCACCACCTGAGCAATGTCAAGGCGAGTGCACAGCATGGCATACATGATGCTCCCTACGGCTGAGGCATAGGGAACGCCTCTCATTCTCTCAATCTCCTCAGAAGTCTTGGGAGACATCTTCTTGGAGAGAGTGACTCCGTGCCTGAAAGGAACGTTTCCTTTCTTGGAGTTCTCCATGCTGTACCTCTTGACAATTTTGTCAATATAAGCAGCTTGGGATAATCCAATTATCCGCTTCGATCTATCTCTATAGAGTGGAAGACCCAGTATGTATGAAGCTTCTCCAAGATCTTTCATGGAGAACTGTTGTGATAGCCATACCTTGACCGAAGTCAACATTCCTACATCATTCCCAATGAGTAGGATATCATCCACGTACAACACCAAAAAGGTGATCTTATCCCCACTGGACTTCCTGTAAACACAGGGCTCATCCGGATTCTGCTCAAAGTCAAACGTTTTGACTGCAGAATCAAAACGGATGTTCCAACTCCTAGAAGCCTGCTTAAGTCCATATATGGATCTATTAAGTTTACATACCATGTGTTCCTGACCAGCAGCAATGAAGCCTTGCGGCTGCTGCATGTAGATATCTTCACTAAGATCTCCATTCAGGAACGCGGTTTTGACATCCATTTTCCAAATCTCGTAGTCATAGTACGCTGCTACAGCTAGCAGGATCCTAATGGATTTAAGCATGGCCACGGGCGAAAAGGTTTCCTCATAGTCGATGCCTTCTTTCTGAGTATACCCTTTCGCCACCAAACGAGCTTTAAAGGTCTCAATCCTGCCATCGGGGCCCTTCTTCCTCTTGTAGATCCATTTGCAACCAATTGCTTTTACCCCGGGGGGCAGATCCACTAGAGTCCAAACTCCATTGGTCTCCATTGAGTCCATTTCAGCTCTCATGGCCTCCACCCACTTTTGGGAGTCTATGTCTAACATAGCTTCCGCGTAAGTCACGGGATCCTCTTCACTAGTCAAGATTTCCACCAGGTAACTATCCTGGTCATAACCATATCGGACTGGTGGTCTGGATACCCGGGTGGTTCTTCTAGGTTGGTCATTACCTGGAATTTGTGGGACATCTCCCACTGCTCCTGAGCTTTCCTCATCAAGAACTATTTCCTGACGATGGGTGTCCAGGATGTAATCGGATTCTAAGAACTGGGCGTTTCGACTGCAGAACACTTTCTGCTCACTCGGGTCATAGAATAGATAACCCACCGAATCCTTTGGGTAGCCTATAAACAGGCAACGACTGGTTTTAGATTCCAACTTGTCCGCACTTGTTCTTTTAACGTGTGCAGGACAACCCCAAATCTTCAAGTGTCTTACACTTGGCTTCCTTCCGGTCCAAAGTTCATATGGAGTTTTAGGAACTGATTTGGTTGGAACCCGATTCAGCACGTAGATAGCAGTCTCTAATGCATATCCCCAAAAGGATGTGGGTAATTGTGGGCATACGAGAAGTGACCAGACCATGTCTAACAAGGTCCTATTCCTCCTCTCTGAGACACCGTTGAGTTGAGGTGTAGCAGGAGGAGCTAATTGTGACACTATCCCATTGGCCTTTAAGTAGTCCCTGAATTCGTCAGAGAGATACTCGCCACCTTGATCTGATCGAAGGGCCTTAATTTCTCTCCCTAACTGTTTCTCGACTTCCTGTCTGAACTCTTTGAACTTTTCAAATGATTCAGACTTATGTCTCATTAGGTACACGTAACCATATCGTGAAAAATCATCTGTAAAGGTGATGAAGTACATGTGTTGATTCCGTGTCCTAACACTCAGGGGACCACATACATCAGTATGTATTAGGTCAAGTGTGCCTTCAGATCTTTCAGGCTTACCGTCAAATGGCCACTTAGACATCTTACCTTGAAGGCAAGGTTCACAAGTGGGAAGATTTTCTACAGTTAGAAAATCCAAAGGACCATCCTTTACCATCCTTGTGATTCGGTCAATACCGATATGGCCAAGTCGATAATGCCAGAGGCACGTGGGACTTACTGTATCACGATTCCTTTTCTTGGGATTTTCGACCAACGTAGTTTCGGTTAAGTTAGTTTCCAGAGAAGGATGTAGAACATAGAGACCGTTCTCTTGTTCCCCGCATGCGATGAATTTATTATTCCGTTTAACAGTAATCACATTACTAAAATAAACAGTATATCCATCAGCACACAGTTTTGAAACAGAAATTAAATTTCTTCTCAAGTTCTGTACATAAAGACATTCTTTAAGTACAAGTATTCCTTCTTTAAAAACTAATTCTACGGTTCCTATTGCCGCTGCTGCAACACTTGTAGTTGTTCCCAAGAATAATGTCACTTCACCTTCACTCAACCTTCTGCTAACTTTGAACCCCTGCAGTGAGTTACACGCATGAGTTGAAGCCCCAGAGTCAACACACCAGGACACAGAAGTAACTAACATGTTAGTTTCTATGACACAAGTTTCGATGTTACCTTTCTTAGATTCCAGGTGGGCAGGACAATTCCTCTTCCAGTGGCCGGTCTACTTGCAGAAGTGACAGACATCAGATGCCTTGTTCTTCTTCTGCTTCTTAGGATTGGTAACCTTCTTTTGAGGCTTCTTTGCCTTTCTCTTTTTCTTGTCCGATTTTTTAGCTTCAGCAAGCATAACTACAGGCTCATCCTTCTTGAGTAGATCCTCGGCTCTCTGCAACATATTGCTGAGTTCCTGGACGCTGACATTCAGCTTATTCATATTGTAGTTCATTGTGAACGCATTGAAGGAAGAGGGCAAAGAATTGAGGATGGCATCCACTTGCGTGCCAAGATCTAGCCCGGATCCAAGAGCTTCAAGTTCGTTAATGTAATCCATCATCCGAAGACAATGGTCATGAACTTTCTGACCTTTGGTCATCTGCGCGGTCATGAACAATTTCAGGACCTTCTGTCGAGTAGAACGGTTCTGCTCTTCATACATTGTTCTTAGACTGTCCAATATGTCCTTGGCTAGTTCGATCTGATCGAACTGCCTCTATATTGAGTTGTCTAATGAGGCAACGACAAAGCAGCGGGCTAGGGAGTTCTTATCCTCCCACTCTTGGTAGTCCCTCCTACGGGCCTCAGAAGCCCTATCACCCGGACGTTCCGGTGCAGGATTTTTCACCACCTTGTCTAACTTTTCGAAAGTTAGGACCAGCATAAGATTTCTGTACCAGTCGGCATAGTTTGGGCCCTTAAGCTTGTTATCGTCTAGAAGCTTTACAAATTGACCGTTTGCCATTTTCTGATAAAATAGCAAAATCATTAGTCCACAACCTTAGTTTGATTCATGTTACCTACATAGATATGGCTTTTAATCTATGTTCCATTCCCATTTGTTCATCTCTGAGATTTCCCTCCTTTCTCAGTGACGGAGACGACGAAATGTCTCTGGAAATGTGGGAAATCACATGGGGTGCGTGAAGCCAACTATTTCAGCTGCATAACCTCACCACCTTTCTGTGACGGATCATATCCACTCATCAAATGAATTTCCCTTTGGCCTCTGTCAGACAAGGTTCAGAGCCGTTTTTAGGTAAACCTTTCTGTCAAGTGAATGCTTACCCATCATATTCAGGTTACGCCAAGGTACCGTGAGAGAGTTCCCATTTTCTGGTGAAGCCCCTCCCACATCGGTCTATGACACCCCTATCATCTTATGAAACACTCTAATAGATCCAACAGCAAATGGATAGCCCAATTTTATGGTGCGTTTCCGCATTACTGAAGGACCCATCATTGTGCTAATGACGGAAGGCCTTTAGAGAGTCCATCGTATGGGTCTCCCTATCACATGCATTCATATTTGCTAGAGGGAACAAAAACGCCCTAGTTTTAATTTAGGTCAAACCAGAGTGGCTCCCACTGACTTTCATAAAGTTAGATTTCTGGTGGGCCTTAATCGGCTAGGAGTTCCGTACGCATCCCTTTTCAGGGTTGTGGGGCCCACCAAGCAAAGAGGGGTCATCCAATGACCTTGAAGGACACTATGGCAATGATGTGCATTCAGCCATGGTGTGCGCAAGAGCCACTAACGAGTCTTCATGGGCCAAGTACTTATGGCCCATGGTCGCAGCACATCAAACATCCAAACATCACATGTAAAGGAGGAATTGATCCAATCAATTAACTGCTGTGAAGCCCATTGAATAGCCCATTTAAAAACTAAGTCATTAACAATTAATGACTACTAGGTGTATGGGCTGAATCGCAGATAGCAGTTTGGCCCATACAACTTATCTCACAGTAATGGGCCTTTTGCAGTTTTAACCCTTTAAAACTGGGCTTTACAGGTGGGCCGAATTAATCCTTGTAATTGGACATCAGATTTGGAACAGCAAGTGTGAGAAATACAAACTGAAAAACAGTCCCTATCGAACCCCAGATTCGGTCCAAACAGTTTTGGTCCAATCTAGTCCGAGAGGATCCAAAACAGATTTTCAATTCAAGAATTAATTCATGAAAGATCTGAAATTAATAATTTTGATTTCAAACAATCACAAATCAAACTATGGACTGTTCGCACCACCTGCAAAACAGACGTTAATCACAAGGGCTGCAGTTTCACAAACTGCAAATCGCAGAAAGCGATTTCTCCAACTGCAAATCTCCAGCGCCGCCTTCTTCTTCCTTCTTCTTTAATCAAGAAAAAAAATAACAGAAATCCTATTTCTATTAATTACATTCTTGATCAAATCCTATACATTCAGTCTAAAATAAAAAAAAAAATTATTTACAAACCGAATATAAATAAATAGAAAGAAAAAGGGAGCGCAGACTATCTGCGCCAAATCTGCACTGTGATCTCCAGGTTCGAACAGTCCATTAAATCAAAATAAATAAAGAACAATTCTAAATAAAAATTGGATTTAATAAAATTAATTTCAGATCAATCGCCCTTAACAAGAAACAGTTTCTTGAAATAAAAAAAAAAACAATCTGCGCAAATCCTGAAAGAACACCTTCTATCCATCTGCGCAGGGTCAGATCTGATTTTCTTTTGGTTCAAGATTCGAACCTATGGCTCTGATACCACTGAAAGAATGGTAGGATCCATCTAATGGATGCCATAAAGGTTGCGGAATGGGTGGGCGAATTTCAAAAATTTCCTACCTTCTCCCAACTGGGAATCATATTCCCTAAATTTAGAATGCAATATTCAAGGATCCTATTTGAACCATAATCAAACAAGATCTGTACCAAAAGATAAATGGGAGGAATATACCTGATCCGGAGAAGTAGTATCTCCCAAAGTTGGTGTTCACGCCCAAAGAATGCTCCAAGATCCATTCCTGCTGAAGATGACACAGCTGTGAATGGAACGGAACCAGCAGGGTGCGTCGTACACACTGGATCCTTCACAAGAATCCTCTGGAAGTACTAAACACTTAATCTTTTTCAATCTTTCTTGCAAGACTGATGTCAAGAACAGATTTCTTGACTTTCTTTTCTGCAAAGATCTAATCTTGCAATGGCAGATGGCGGCGGCAGGAGGAGATCTTCAAAACGAAAAAGGCTGAACTGCTTTTTTTTTTCTTTTTCTGGAGAGTATGAGATCTGATCTGAATTCGCAGGAACCTTTCTTGCGATTTTTTCTTGGTACTAAATCTCCTCCTTTCTTCTTGATTAAGAAACCTCCTTATTAGGAGTTATCCCAATCCAAATCAGTATTTGAATAGGGGATAATCTTAATCCTTTCTGCAGATAGATTTAGCTTACTCCTGATCTTATCAGGAGGTTACCAGATTCAAATCTAATTTGAATTTGGTCTCTAAGAGTGGATAAGGCTAAAGGCCCAATCCTTTTACTAACTTTAATCTCAAATTCGCCCCAAGGATGGGTGATCATATCAGCCCACCTCAAAATGGGCTTCTGGCCCATTAAGTGTTCAGTGTCTAATTACTTTCCAATCTGCTGCCCAGTTGGGCTTCTTTGTATGGCGTGGGACCCAAGCATTGATCTACACACCAGCCACATGGGTTCAGCCCAGCCTCTAATACAAGGCCCAGCCGAATTCACTGAAAAACTCAATGAACCCCTTGAGTCCATCATATGGACCCTATGGGCCCAACACTTACATTAAGTGGTCCCTGGGCCAAGCCATCTTATAAAAACCCAGGGACTTTGGGCAGGTGCAAGATTAACCCATCAGGTATTATCCTCAATGGTCTTACACTTAACCTCTCAGCCCTTAATGATCAAGCACTGCCCGACAAGAGAGGACCTCTCCCTCGGCTGCAAGGAACAGTGCCGCACTCTCCTCTCACATGGATCCCGGGAATTAAAACCATTTGCAAACAGTTCGAAACCGTACATATATATATAAATATATTAATTTTGCAAAACAAAATTCCAACGATTGAAATCAACTGCCGGCAGTTTGGTTTCCATCAGAGAGAGTGCATTCTCGATCATTACCCTTTGCTCGACAAAGTGGCTGATTCTGTCACTATGATCACCCACTCAGATGAATTCTCAAATTGCCCCAACATACCCAGGTTTTGTTCCCCGCTAAGGATCTCACTGATTGGCATATCAAAGGCAGCCTGATCCAACACCTAGTGAAATGTCATAATCGAGTCTAGGGGTCAGGTGTAACTTTCCAGTTTTGCCCATCTATCTCCAAGGTCCAGGGCAACACTGGAAATCTGGTCCGGTTCAAGGATTCAAGTAATCCCATACTGCATGTGCCTCGGGTCTTACCCTGGTGGCTGAGACAGGCCATACCAACACTTGGTGGCACACCAGCATCAGCCTTGGCAGGATAAATCTCCCCAGACTTATCCAACGGCTGTGAACATTTAAAACTAACACGAGTCTCTATAAATGTCCAGTTTTAGGGTTTTACACAGAATTAAACCAAACAACATGAATCAAACATGCACTTTATTTATTTCGACTAAATAACAAAAGTACATCAAATCAGATTGAAGCTAAGGGCATACAAAACTGTCTAACAGAACCAAGGACCATGTGTCATTCCATAAGAGAGTTTGAAACCCATCACTCATTGCAGCACGCCATCGGCTGTCACAAGAGGCAATGGAGTAAGAGGAAGGTTCCTCTTTGGGAAAGGAAGTGACACTAAGGGCATACTATGGGTTAGGCTTGTAGACACCGGATTTAGATTTGGTCTACATGCCATGAGTGGATGTGGTAAAGGATACAACAGGTACGTCAGGAAGCTCTTTAGAGGGTGTAGGAGCAGTGGCAACAGTGGAGGAGGCAAGCTGAATAATGGAATCATTAATGGTGGTGTCCGGAGCGCTATGTGGGGCACATGGTGGATCAAGAACAGTATGTGGAGCACATGGTGGATGCAATAGAGGTGCAACAACATCCGTAGTGGGCGGAGAAGGAAACACATGGTGGTGGCCCCAAAATAGAGGAGGTGTCCTTGAAGATGAAATGGTGGGAGAGGCTTGCATGCCCTTATAAGAGAAAGAGGACTTATTGAAAACCACGTCACGTGAAACATAAATGCGACCAATAGGAGCATGGAGGCAATGATAACTTTTGTGATCCGGGTTGTAGCCAATGAATGTACACAAGGCAATGTGAAAATAAAATTTCACTTTATTGTATGGTCGCAAATTTGGATAACAATCATAGCCAAAGGCCTTGAGGAAGCCATAATGCGGGCAATTTCCAAATAATAGCTCAAATGGAGACTTGTGGCAAAGAGAATGAGAGGGCAATCGATTACCTAAGTAGGTAGAAGTAGAAAAAGCTTCGGGCCATAGAGAACGTGGTACTTTGGCATGGTCAAGCAATGTAAGTGCAGTATCAACAATGTGATAATGCTTTAGAAAAGGATAGGAAATCCATCACATGGACGTCCAAAGATTACGGAATAAGGGAGCGAATTTCAAAATTTTTTCTCTCCCTTCAACTAGGAATCGAATTCCCTATTTAGAAAATTATATTTTTAAGGATCGTTCTTGAACCATAAACTGAACCATATCTGAACCAAAAAGAGAGTAGGGAGGGATAATACCTGATACAGAGAAGTAGTATCTCCCAATGGAGGTGTTCACACCCAAGGAAGGATCCAAAATCTGCTCCCACAGAAAATGGCACAGTGCAAGGTGGAGCAGAATCAATAGTGTTCTTCCAAAAGAACTTGACCATTCTCAAAATCACCTGGACGGCTTGTGAATACAACTCCCACCAATATTTTCTCCAAAAGATTGGTATCAAGATCAAATCTTGATTTCTCCCAACAACTAGAGGTCGAACTGCTATACGCGGCGGCTACAAGAAGGAGCGGCAAGAGAGTATTTGCAGGGTGCAGAATTCTCTCTTCTGGTGATCTCGGCTCTGAAGATAAGGATGTGTAGCTTGCATGTCTAAAGGCTGCCACCCCCTTCTCCTTTTATAATCTTAAAGGGATCAGCTCCTAATCCCATTAGGAGTTGCTAACCCAAATCATATTTGGATTAGAAGTCCCTTTAAGATAAGGGATAACCCTTATCTTATCTGCAAATTAGATCAACCCTCTCCTAATCTGAATAAAAGGCTTCCAGATCTAAATCTCATTTAGATCTTGGACACTCTAAGTGGATAAGGTCTGGGCCCAATCCTATCAGTTGATCCATCTCAGAATTCGCCCCATAAGTGACTAATCAAATTAGCCCAGTTCAAAATGGGTTTAAGGCCCATTTAAGGTTATGTATTCATTTAACCTTCCAAACTGTTGCCCAGTTGGACTTCCTTGTATGGCGTGGGACCCTAACATTGATCTACACATCAGCCACATGGGTTCGGCCCAACCTTTGTTACAAGCCCTGGCCGAATACACTATTATGGACAATGCACCCCCTAAAAACCCATTAGATGGGCTCTATGGGCCCAACACTTACCCTAAGTGGTCCCTGGGCCAAGCCACCTTGTAACACCCAGGGACTGTGGGCAGATGCAAGATTAGCCCATCATGTATTATCCTCAATGGTCTTACACTTAACCTCTCAGCCCATAATGATCATACACTGCCCGACAAGAGAAGACCTCTCCCTCGGCTACAAGGAATAGTGTTGCACTCTCTCTTCTATGGATCCCGGGAATTGAAACCTTTTGCAAATCATTTCAAAACCATAATATATACTTTTATATCTCATATAAAATATATTTTTCAAAAACAAATATCTACGATTGAAATCGATTGCCGGCAGTCTTGGTTTCCATTAGTGAGAGTGCATCCCCGATCATTACATTTGTCCGACAAAGGGGCTGATCTTGTCACTATGATCACCCACTCAGATGAATTTTCAAACTGTCCCAACATACCCAGGTTTTGACCCCCGCTAAGGATCTCACTGACATCAAAGATAGTCAAATCCAACACCTAATGCAGTATCATAATCGAGTGTAGGGGTCGTGTGTAACTTTTCAGTTTTGCCCATCAATCTCCAAGGTCCAGGGCAATACTGGGAATCTGCTCTAGTTCAAAGATTCAATTAATCCTACACTATATGTGCATAGGGTCTTACCCCGGTAGCTGAGACAAGCCACCCCAATCGACTTGGTGGCACCACAGTGTCAGCCTTGTCAGGATAGGTCTCCCTAGACCGACCCACTGGCTGTGAACATTCTAAACTAACACGAGTCTCATTAAGTGTCCAGTTTAAGGATATTACACAGAAATATACTAAGAGAACATGAATCAAATATGCACTTTTATTCATTTACAACTGAAAGAATGGTAGGATCCATCTAATGGACGCCATAAAGGTTGCGGAATGGGTGGGCGAATTTCAAAAATTTCCTACCTTCTCTCAACTGGGAATCATATTCCCTAAATTTAGAATACAATATTCAAGGATCCTACTTGAACCATAATCAAACCAGATCTGTACCAAAAGATAAATGGGAGGAATATACCTGATCCGGAGAAGCAGTATCTCCCAAAGTTGGTGTTCACGCCCAAAGAATACTCCAAGATCCGTTCCTGCTGAAGATGACACAGCTGTGAATGGAACAGAACCAGCAGGGTGCGTCCTACACACTGGATCCTTCACAAGAATCCTCTGGAAGTACTAAACACTGAATCCTTTTCAGTTTTTCTTGCAAGACTGATGTCAAGAACAGATTTCTTGACTTTCTTTTCTGCAAAGATCTGATCTTGCAATGGCAGATGGCGGCGGCAGGAGGAGATCTCCAAAACGAAAGGGGCTGAACTGATTTTTCTGTTTTTCTGGAGAGTATGAATGAATGCCTATCATAATTCGCAGGAGATATTCTATATCTCTTCAAGGTGGTTCGAAATCTCCTCCTTTCTTCTTGATTAATAAACCTCCTTTTAAGGAGTTATCCCAATCCAAATCAGTATTTGGATAGGGGATAATCTTAATCCTTTCTGCAGATAGAGTTAGCTTACTCCTGATCTTATCAGGAGGTTACCAGATTCAAATCTAATTTGAATTTGGTCTCTAAGAGTGGATAAGGCAAAAGGCCCAATCCTTTTACTAACTTTAATCTCAAATTCGCCCCAAGGATGGGTGATCATATCAGCCCCCCTCGAAATGGGCTTCTGGCCCATTAAGTGTTCAGTGTCTAATTACATTCCAATCTGCTGCCCAGTTGGGCTTCTTTGTATGGCGTGGGACCCAAGCATTGATCTACACACCAGCCACATGGGTTCGGCCCAGCCTTTAATACAAGGCCCATCCGAATTCACTGAAAAACTCAATGAACCCCTTGAGTCCATCATATGGACCCTATGGGCCCAACACTTACACTAAGTGGTCCCTGGGCCAAGCCATCTTATAAAAACCCAGGGACTGTGGGCAGGTGCAAGATTAGCCCATCAGGTAATATCCTCAATGGTCTTACACTTAACCTCTCAGCCCTTAATGATCAAGCACTGCCCGACAAGAGAGGACCTCTCCCTCGGCTGCAAGGAACAGTGCCGCACTCTCCTCTCACATGGATCCCAGGAATTAAAACCATTTGCAAACAATTCGAAACCGTACATATATATATAAATATATTAATTTTGCAAAACAAAATTCCAACGATTGAAATCAACTGCCGGCAGTTTGGTTTCCATCAGAGAGAGTGCATTCCCGATCATTACCCTTTGTCCGACAAAGTGGCTGATTCTGTCACTATGATCACCCACTTAGATGAATTCTCAAACTGCCCCAACATACCCAGGTTTTGATCCCCGCTAAGGATCTCACTGAATGGCATATCAAAGGTAGCCTGATCCTACACCTAGTGAAATGTCATAATCGAGTCTAGGGGTCAGGTGTAACTTTCCAGTTTTGCCCATCTATCTCCAAGGTCCAGGGCAATACTAGAAATCTGGTCCGGTTCAAGGATTCAAGTAATCCCATACTGCATGTGCCTCGGGTCTTACCCTGATGGCTGAGACAGGCCATCCCAACACTTGGTGGCACACCAGTATCAGCCTTGGCAGGATAAATCTCCCAGACTTATCCAACGGCTGTGAACATTTAAAATTAACACGAGTCTCTATAAATGTCCAGTTTTAGGGTTTTACACAGAATTAAACCAAACAACATGAATCAAACATGCACTTTATTTATTTCCACTAAATAACAAAAGTATATCAAATCATATTGAAGCTAAGGGCATACAAAACTGTCCAACAGCTCCCATTTGCACTTAGGTTCAATTTGGTACAATCCGGAGTCCCATACTTTCCACGTGTTTCTCAAACACCTTCTGTGTCAGTGGCTTAATCAATGGGTCTGCCACATTATCCGCTGATGCTACCTTCTGAATCAGGACATCCCCTCTACCAACGATCTCCCGCAGTACATGGTACTTTCTCTCGATGTACTTCGACTTCGAGTGAGCCCGAGGCTCTTTAGCCTGGGTGATCTCTCCATTGTTGTCACACAACAACGGGATGGGAGATGTGCTGGATGGAATCGCTCCCAATTCGTGTATGAACTTCTTCATCCACACGGCTTCCTTGGCAGCTTCACTTGCGGCAATGTACTCGGCCTCGGTTGTGGAGTCTGCAGTGGACCCCTGTTTGCTGCTTTTCCAGCAAACAGCACATGATCCTATCGTGAAAACATACCCAGATGTAGACTTTCTATCATTTGGATCCGACTGGAAATCGGCATCGGTATACCCTAGAACTTGCAGTGAACTACCATCGAATACCAGACAAAACTCTTTTGTCCTTCGAAGGTATTTGAGTATGTTCTTCACAGCAGTCCAATGCTCCTGCCCTGGGTGTGCCTGGAATCTGCTTACCACACTCACCGCCTGAGCAATGTCAGGGCGAGTGCACAGCATGGCATACATGATGCTCCCTACGGCTGAGGCATAGGGAACGTCTCTCATGCTCTCAATCTCCTCAGAAGTCTTGGGAGACATCTTCTTGGAGAGAGTGACTCCGTGCCTGAAAGGAACGTTTCCCTTCTTGGAGTTCTCCATGCTGTACCTCTTGACAATTTTGTCAATATAAGCAGCCTGGGATAATCCAATTATCCGCTTCGATCTATCTCTATAGAGTCGAAGACCCAGTATGTATGAAGCTTCTCCAAGATCTTTCATGGAGAACTACTGTGATAGCCATACCTTGACCGAAGTCAACATTCCTACATCATTCCCAATGAGTAGGATATCGTCCACGTACAACAACAAAAAGGTGATCTTATCCCCACTGGACTTCCTGTAAACACAGGGCTCATCCGGATTCTGCTCAAAGTCAAACGTTTTGACTGTAGAATCAAAACGGATGTTCCAACTCCTAGAAGCCTGCTTAAGTCCATATATGGATCTATTAAGTTTACATACCATGTGTTCCTGACCAGCAGCAATGAAGCCTTGCGGCTGCTGCATATAGATATCTTCACTAAGATCTCCATTCAGGAACGCGGTTTTGACATACAATTGCCAAATCTCATAGTCATGGAACGCTGCTACAGCTAGCAGGATCCTAATGGATTTAAGCATGGCCACGGGCGAAAAGGTTTCCTCATAGTCGATGCCTTCTTTCTGAGTATACCCTTTCGCCACAAAGCGAGCTTTAAAGGTCTCAATCCTGCCATCGGGGCCCTTCTTCCTCTTGTAGATCCATTTGCAACCAATTGCTTTTACCCCGGGGGGCGGATCCACTAGAGTCCAGACTCCATTGGTCTCCATTGAGTCCATTTCAGCTCTCATGGCCTCCACCCACTTCTGGGAGTATATGTCTAACAAAGCTTCCGTGTAAGTCACGGAATCCTCTTCACTAGTCAAGGTTTCCACCAGGTAACTGTCCTGGTCATAACCATATCGGACTGGTGGTCTGGATACTCGGGTGGTTCTTCTAGGTTGGTAATTACCTGGAATTTGTGGGACATCTCCCACTGCTCCTGAGCTCTCCTCATCAAGAACTATTTACTGACGATGGGTGTCCAGGATGTAATCGGATTCTAAGAACTGGGCGTTTCGACTGCAGAAAACTTTCTACTCACTCGGGTCATAGAATAGATAGCCCACCGAATCCTTTGGGTAGCCTATAAACAGGCAATGACTGGTTTTAGATTCCAACTTGTCCACACTTGTTCTTTTAACGTGTGTAGGACAACCCCAAATCTTCAAGTGTATTACACTTGGCTTCCTTCCGGTCCAAAGTTCATATGGAGTTTTAGGAACTGATTTGGTTGGAACCCGATTCAGCACGTAGATAGCAGTCTCTAATGCGTATCCCCAAAAGGATGTGGGTAATTGTGAGCGTACGAGAAGTGACCGGACCATGTCCAACAAGGTCCTATTCCTCCTCTCTGAAACACCGTTGAGTTGAGGTGTAGCAGGAGGAGCTAATTGTGACACTATCCCATTGGCCTTTAAGTAGTCCCTGAATTCGTTAGAGAGATACTCGCCACCTTGATCTGATCGAAGGGCCTTAATTTCTCTCCCTAACTGTGTCTCGACTTCCTGTCTGAACTCTTTGAACTTTTCAAATGATTCAGACTTATGTCTCATTAGGTACACGTAACCATATCGTGAAAAATCATCTGTAAAGGTGATGAAGTACACGTGTTGATTCCGTGTCCTAACACTCAGGGGACCACATACATCAGTATGTATTAGGTCAAGTGTGCCTTCAGATCTTTCAGGCTTACCGTCAAATGGCCGGTTAGACATCTTACTTTGAAGGCAAGGTTCACAAGTGGGAAGATTTTCTACAGTTAGAAAATCCAAAGGACCATCCTTTACCAACCTTGTGATTCGGTTAATACCGATATGGCCAAGTCGGTAATGCCAGAGGCACGTGGGACTTACTGTATCACGATTCCTTTTCTTGGGATTCCGTTCTCTTGTTCCCCGCATGCGATGAATTTATTATTCCGTTTAACAGTAATCACATTACTAAAATAAACAGTATATCCATCAGCACACAGTTTTGAAACAGAAATTAAATTTCTTCTCAAGTTCTGTACATAAAGACAATCTTTTAGTACAAGCATTCCTTCTTTAAAAACTAATTCTACGGTTCCTATTGCCGCTGCTGCAACACTTGCAGTTGTTCCCAAGAATAATGTCACTTCACCTTCACTCAACCTTCTGCAAACTTTGAACCCCTGCAGTGAGTTACACGCATGAGTTGAAGCCCCGGAGTCAACACACCAGGACACAGAAGTAACAAACATGTTAGTTTCTATGACACAAGTTTCGATGTTACCTTTCTTGGATTCCCGGTAGGCAGGACAATTCCTCTTCCAGTGGCCGGTCTACTTGCAGAAGTGACAGACATCAGATGCCTTGTTCTTCTTCTGCTTCTTAGGATTGGTAGCCTTCTTCTGAGGCTTCTTTGCCTTTCTCTTTTTCTTGCCCGATTTTTTAGTTTCAGCAAGCATAACCACAGGCTCATCCTTCTTAAGTAGATCCTCGGCTCTCTGCAACATATTGCTGAGTTCCTGGACGCTGACATTCAGCTTATTCATATTGTAGTTCATTGTGAACGCATTGAAGGAAGAGGGCAAAGAATTGAGGATGGCATCCACTTGCGTGCCAAGATCTAGCACGGATCCAAGAGCTTCAAGTTCGTTAATGTAATCCATCATCCGAAGACAATGGTCATGAACTTTCTGCCCTTTGGTCATCTGCGCGGTCATGAACAATTTCAGGACCTTCTGTCGAGTAGAACGGTTCTGCTCTTCATACATTGTTCTTAGACTGTCCAATATGTCCTTGGCTAGTTCGATCTGATCGAACTGCCTCTGTATTGAGTTGTCTAATGAGGCAACGACAAAGCAGCGGGCTAGGGAGTTCTTATCCTCCCACTCTTGGTAGTCCCTCCTCCGGGCCTCAGAAGCCCTATCACCCGGACGTTCCGGTGCAGGATTTTTCACTACTTTGTCTAACTTTTCGGAAGTTAGGACCAGCATAAGATTTCTGTACCAGTCGGCATAGTTTGGGCCCTTTAGCTAGTTATCGTCTAGAAGCTTTGCAAATTGACCGTTTGCCATTTTCTGATAAAATAGCAAAATCATTAGTCCACAACCTTAGTTTGATTCATGTTACCTACATAGATATGGCTTTTAATCTATGTTCCATTCCCATTTGTTCATCTCTGAGATTTCCTTCCTTTCTCAGTGACGGAGATGACGAAATGTCTCTGGAAATGTGGGAAATCACATGGGGTGCGTGAAGCCAACTGTTTCAGCTGCATAACCTCACCACCTTTCTGTGACGGATCATATCCACTCATCAAATGAGTTTCCCTTTGGCCTCTGTCAGACAAGGTTCAGAGCCATTTTCAGGTAAACCTTTCTGTCCAATGAGTGCTTACCCATCATATTCAGGTTACGCCAAAGTACCGTGAGAGAGTTCCCATTTTCTGGTGAAGCCCCTCCCACATCGGTCTATGACGCCCCTATCATCTTATGAAACACTCTAATAGATCCAACAGCAAATGGATAGCCCAATTTTATGGTGCGTTTCCATATTACTGAAGGACCCATCATTGTGCTAATGACGGAAGGCCTTTAGAGAGTCCATCACATGGGTCTCCCTATCACAAGCATTCATATTTGCTGGAGGGAACAAAAACGCCCTAGTTTTAATTTAGGTCAAACCAGAGTGGCTCCCACTGACTTTCATAAAGTCAGATTTCTGGTGGGCCTTAATTGGCTAGGGGTTCCATACGTATCCCTTTTCAAGGTTGTGGGGCCCACCAAGCAAAGAGGGGTCATCCAATGACCTTGAAGGACACTATGGCAATGATGTGCATTCAGCCATGGTGTGCGCAAGAGCCACTAACGAGTCTTCATGGGCCAAGTACTTATGGCCCATGGTCGCAGCACATCAAACATCCAAACATCACATGTAAAGGAGGAATTGATCCAATCAATTAACTGCTGCAAAGCCCATTGAACAGCCCATTTAAAAACTAAGTCATTAACAATTAATGACTACTAGGTGTATGGGCTGAATTGTAGATAGTAGTTCGGCCCATACAGCTTATCTCACAGTAATGGGCCTTTTGCAGTTTTCACCCTTTAAAACTGGGCTTTACAGGTGGGCCGAATTAATCCTTGTAATTGAACATCAGATTTGGAACAGCAAGTGTGAGAAATACAGACTGAAAAACAGTCCCTATCGAACCCCAGATTCGGTCCAAACAGTTTTGGTCCAATCTAGTCCGAGAGGATCCAAAACTGATTTTCAATTCAAGAATTAATTCATGAAAGATCTGAATTTAATAATTTTGATTTCAAACAATCACAAATCAAACTATGGACTGTTCGCACCACCTGCAAAACAGAGGTTAATCACAAGGGTTGCAGTTTCACAAACTGCAAATCGTAGAAAGCGATTTCTCCAACTGTAAATTTCCAGCGCCGCCTTCTTTTTCCTTCTTCTTTAATCAAGAAAAAATAACAGAAATCCTATTTCTATTAATTACATTCTTGATCAAATCCTATACATTCAGTCTAAAATAAAAAAAAAAATTATTTACAAACCGAATATAAATAAATAGAAAGAAAAAGGGAGCGCAGACTATCTGCGCCAAATCTGCATTGTGATCTCCAGGTTCGAACAGTCCATTAAATCAAAATAAATAAAGAACAATTCTAAATAAATTTTGGATTTAATAAAATTAATCTCAGATCAATCACCCTTTACAAGAAACAGTTTCTTGAAAAAAAGAAAACAATCTGCGCAAATCCTAAAAGAACACCTTCTATCCATCTGCGCAGGGTCAGATCTGATTTTCTTTTGGTTCAAGATTCGAACCTGTGGCTCTGATACCACTGAAAGAATGGTAGGATCCATCTAATGGACGCCATAAAGGTTGCGGAATGGGTGGGCGAATTTCAAAAATTTCCTACCTTCTCTCAACTGGGAATCATATTCCCTAAATTTAGAATACAATATTCAAGGATCCTAATTGAACCATAATCAAACCAGATCTGTACCAAAAGATAAATGGGAGGAATATACCTGATCTGGAGAAGCAGTATCTCCCAAAGTTGGTGTTCACGCCCAAAGAATACTCCAAGATCCGTTCCTACTGAAGATGACACAGCTGTGAATGGAACAGAATCAGTAGGGTGCGTCCTACACACTGGATCCTTCACAAGAATCCTCTGGAAGTACTAAACACTGAATCCTTTTCAGTCTTTCTTGCAAGACTGATGTCAAGAACAGATTTCTTGACTTTCTTTTCTGCAAAGATCTAATCTTAAAATGGCAGATGGCGGCGGCAGGAGGAGATCTCCAAAACGAAAGGGGCTGAACTGATTTTTCTGTTTTTCTGGAGAGTATGAATGAATGCCTATCTCAATTCGCAGGAGATATCCTATATCTCTTCAAGGTGGTTCGAAATCTCCTTCTTTCTTCTTGATTAAGAAACCTCCTTTTTAGGAGTTATCCCAATCCAAATCAGTATTTGGATAGGGGATAATCTTAATCCTTTCTGCAGATAGAGTTAGCTTACTCCTGATCTTATCAAGAGGTTACCAAATTCAAATCTAATTTGAATTTGGTCTCTAAGAGTGGATAAGGCTAAAGGCCCAATCCTTTTACTAACTTTAATCTCAAATTCGCCCCAAGGATGGGTGATCATATCAGCCCACCTCAAAATGGGCTTCTGGCCCATTAAGTGTTCAGTGTCTAATTACATTCCAATCTGCTGCCCAGTTGGGCTTCTTTGTATGGCGTGGGACCCAAGCATTGATCTACACACCATCCACATGGGTTCGGCCCAGCCTTTAATACAAGGCCCAACCGAATTCATTGAAAAACTCAATGAACCCCTTGAGTCCATCATATGGACCCTATGGGCACAACACTTACATTAAGTGGTCCCTAGGCCAAGCCATCTTATAAAAACCCAGGGACTGTGGGCAGGTGCAAGATTAGCCCATCAGGTAAAATTTCAATGGTCTTACACTTAACCTCTCAGCCCTTAATGACCAAGCACTGCCCGACAAAAGAGGGACTCTCCCTCGGCTGCAAGGAACAGTGCCACACTCTCCTCTCACATGGATCCCGGGAATTAAAACCATTTGCAAATAATTCGAAACCGTACATATATATATAAATATATTAATTTTGCAAAACAAAATTCCAACGATTGAAATCAACTGCTGGCAGTTTGGTTTCCATCAGAGAGAGTGCATTCCCGATCATTACCCTTTGTCCGACAAAGTGGCTGATTCTGTCAATATGATCACCCACTCAGATGAATTCTCAAACTGCCCCAACATACCCAGGTTTTGATCCCCGCTAAGGATCTCACTGAATGGCATATCAAAGGTAGCCTGATCCTACACCTAGTGAAATGTCATAATCGAGTCTAGTGGTCCGGTGTAACTTTCTGGTTTTGCCCATCTATCTCCAAGGTCCAGGGCAATACTGGAAATCTGGTCCGGTTCAAGGATTCAAGTAATCCCATACTGCATGTGCCTCGGGTCTTACCCTGATGGCTGAGACAGGCCATCCCAACACTTGGTGGCACACCAGTATCAGCCTTGGCAGGATAAATCTCCCAGACTTATCCAACGGCTGTGAACATTTAAAACTAACATGAGTCTCTATAAATGTCCAGTTTTAGGGTTTTACACAGAAATAAACCAAACAACATGAATCAAACATGCACTTTATTTATTTCCACTAAATAACAAAAGTACATCAAATCAGATTGAAGCTAAGGGCATACAAAACTGTCCAACAACAACAAACTCATAAAGTACATCATCTTGATTGAAGCTAAGGGCATACAAAACTGTCTAATAGCTCCCATTTGCACTTAGGTCCAATCAGGTACTAGCCGGAGTCCCATGCTTTCCACGTGTTTCTCAAACACTTTCTATTATAGTGGCTTTGTCAATGGGTCTGCTACATTTTCCGCTGACGCCAGCTTCTGAATCAGGATGTCCCCTCTACCAACAATCTCCCTTAGTACATGGTACTTCCTCTCGATGTGTTTTTACTTCGAGTGGGCTCGTCGCTCCTTAGCCTGAACAATAGCTCCATTGTTGTCACACAACAATGGGATGGGTGATGTGCTGGATGGAACTACTCCCAACTCGTGAATGAACTTCTTCGTCCACACGACTTCTTTGGCATCCTCACTTGCGGCAATGTACTCGGCCTTGGTCGTGGAGTCTGTAGTGGACTCCTGTTTGCTGCTTTTCCAGCAAACAGCACACGATCCTATCGTGAAAACATATCCAGATGTAGACTTTCTATCATCTGGATCCGACTGGAAATCGACATCTGTATACCCTTGGATCTGTAGTGAGCTACCATCGAATAATAGACAAAACTCTTTTGTCCTTCGAAAGTACTTAAGTATTTTTTTCACAGCAGTCCAGTGCTCCTGCCCTGGGTTGGCCTGAAATCTTCTTACTACACTCACTGCTTGAGCAATGTTAGGACGAGTGCACAACATGGCATACATGATGCTCCCTACGGTAGAGGCATAGGGAACATCTTTCATGCCATCAATCTCCTCAGAAGTCTTGGAAGACATCTTCTTGGAGAGAGTGACTCCATGCCTGAAAGGAACGTTTCCTTTCTTGGAGTTTTTTATGCCGTATCTTTTGACTATTTTGTCAATGTAGGCAGATTGGGATAATCCTATTATCCGCTTCGATCTATCTCTATAGAGTCGAAGACCCAATATATAGGAGGCTTCTCCAAGATCTTTCATGGAGAATTGCTATGAATGCCATACTTTCACCGTAGTCAACATTCCTACATCATTCCCAATGAGTAGAATGTCATCTACATACAGAACCAAGAAGGTAACCTTATCTCCACTGTACTTCCTGTAAACACAGGGTTCATCCGGATTCTGCTCGAAGTCAAACGATTCGACAGCAGAGTCAAAACGGATGTTCCAACTTCTAGAAGCTTGCTTAAGTCCATAAATGGATCTATTAAGTTTACATACCATGTTTTCCTGACTTGCAGCTATGAAGCCTTGCGTCTGCTTAATATAGATACTTTCAGTAAGATCTCCATTCAGGAATGCAGTTTTGACATCCATCTGCCAAATCTCATAATCATGGTATGCTGCTACAACTAGCAGGATCCTAATGGATTTAAGGATGGCCACAGGCGAAAAGGTTTCCTCATAATCGATGCCCTCTTTCTGAGTGTACCCTTTCGCCACCATACGAGCTTTGAAGGTCTCAACCCAACCATCGGGGCCCTTCTTCCTCTTGTAAATCCATTTGCAACCGATTGATTTTACCTCGGAGGGTGGATCTACTAGAGTCCAGACTCCATTGGTCTCCATTGAGTCCATCTCTACTCTCATGGCCTCCACCCACTTCTGGGAATCTATGTCCAACATAGCTTTCGTGTAAGTCACGGGATCCTCCTCACTAGTCAAGGTTTCCACTAGGTAACTATCCTAGTCATAACCATAACGGGCTGGTGGCCTGGATACCCGAGTGGATCTTCTAGATTGGTCACTACTTAGAACTTGTGGGACATCTCCCACTGCTCCTGAGCTCTCCTCATCAAGAACAATTTCCTGACGATGGGTGTCCAGGATGTAATCGGTCTTCAAGAATTGGGCATTTCGACTACAGAACACTTTCTGCTCACTTAGGTCATAGAATATGTAACCTACAGAGCCTTTTGGGTAGCCTACAAATAGGCAACGGCTGGTCTTGGATTCCAACTTGTCTGCACTTGTTCTTTTAATGTGTGCTGGACAACCCCAAATCTTCAAGTGTCTGACACTTGGTTTCTTTCCGGTCAAAAGTTCATATGGAGTGTTTGGAACCGATTTGGTTGGAACCCAATTCAGCACGTAAATCGCGGTCTCTAATGCGTAACCCCAAAAGGATGTGGGTAACTTTGAGTGTATGAGAAGTGACCGGACCATATCCAATAAGGTCCTGTTCCTCCTTTTCGAAACACCGTTAAGTTGTGGTGTAGCAGGAGGAGCTAATTGTGATACTATCCCATTGTCCTTTAAGTAATCCCTGAATTCGTCAGAGAGATACTCGCCACCTTGATCAGATCAAAGGGCTACAATTTCTTTCCCCAAATGTTTCTCGACCTCTTGTCTAAACTCTTTGAACTTTTTAAAGGATTCAGACTTGTGTCTCATTAGGTACATGTAACCATATCGTGAGAAATCATTTGTGAAGGTGATGAAATACACGTGTTGATTTCGTGTCCTAACATTCACGGGACCACATACATCAGTATGTATTAGGTCGAGTGTGCCTGTAAATCTTTTAGGCTTACTGTTAAATGACCGTTTCGTCATCTTGCCTTGTAGGCAAGGCTCACAGGTGGAAAAATCTTCTACAATTAGAAAATCCAAAGGACCATCCATTACCAACCGGTCAACACCAATGTGGCCAAGTCGGTAATGCCACATACACGTGGGATTAACTGTATCACAGGCTCTCTTCTTGGGGATTTCAGCCGACGTAGTTTCGGTTATGTTAGTTTCTAGAGAAGGATGTAGAACATAGAGACCGTTCTCCAGTTCTCTATATGCGATGAATATGTTATTTCTTTTAATAGTAATCGTATTACTAAAGAAGACAGAATAACCATCTGCACACAATTTTGAAACAGAAATCAAATTTCTCCTTAAATTTTGTACATAAAGAGAATCTTTTAGTACAATTATTCATTCTCTAAAAATTAACTCCACGGTTCCTATTGCCGCGGTTGCAACAATTGCGGTAGTCCCCAAGTAGAGTGTAACTTCTCCTTCACTCAGCCTTCTGCTTACCTTGAACCCTACAGTGAGTTACACGCATGAGTTGAAGCCCCAGAGTCAATACACCAGGACGCAGAAGCTACTAATAAATTGGTTTCTATAACACAAGATTCGAAATTACCTTTCTTGGATTCCAGGTAGGCAGGACAGTTCCTTTTCCAGTGGCCGGTCTTCTTGCAGAAGTGACAGGCATCCGATGCTTTATCTTTCTTCTACTTCTTGGATTTGGCAACCTTCTTCTGGGTCTTTCTCTTTGCCTTCCTTTTCTTGCCCGATTTGCCAGTTTCAACAAGCCTGGCAATGGGCTCATCCTTTTTAATCCATTCTTTGACCCTCTACAACATATTGCTGAGTTCCTGCAAGCTGACATTCAGCTTGTTCATGATGAATGGATGGGGGCAGAGAGTTGAGAATAGCATCGATCTGTGTTACCAGATCCAACCCGGATCCAAGAGCCTCCAGTTCGTTGATATAACCCATCATCCGGAGACAATGGTCGTGAACTTGTTGGTTCTTGGACATCTGCGTGGTCATGAACTGTTTCAAGACCTTCTGCCAAGTAGAATGATTCTGCTCTTCGTACATTGTCTTAAGACTATCCAATACGTCCTTGGCAAGTTCGATCTGATCAAACTGCCTCTGAATTGGATTGTCTAAAGAGGCAATGATATAGCAATGGGCAAGGGAGTTTTTCTCCTCCCATTCTTGGTATTCTCGTCTATGGGCCTCAGAAGCCCTATCTCCCGAATGATCCGGGGCAGGATTCTTGGCTACCTTATCCTACTTTTCAGAGGTTAAGACCAACATAAGGTTCCTATACCAGTCAGCATAATTTGGGCCCTTAAGCTTGTTGTCGTCAAGAAGTTTTGCAAATGATCCGTTTGCCATTTTCTGATAAAAGAGCAAACATCAGTCCATAACCTAATTTGATTCACGTTCACTTCATAGATATGGATTTTAATCTATAATCCATTTCCATTTATACATTTCTGAGATTTCCCTCCTTTTTCAGTGACGGAGACTACGGGTTGTCTCTGGAAATGTGGGAAATCACATAGGGTGCATGGAGCCAACTGTTTCAGCTGCATAACCCCACCACCTTTCTGTGAAGGATCATATCCACTCATCATATGAGTTTTCCCTTTGGCCTCTGTTAGACAAGGTTCAGAGCCGTTTTCAGGTAAACCTTTCTGTCTAGTGAGTGCTTACCCATCATATTCGTGAATGCCAAGGTACCATGAGAGAGTTCTCATTTTCTGGTGAAGCCCCTCCCACATCGGTCTATGACGCCCCTATCATCTTATGAAACACTTAGATAAGCCCAACAGCAAATGGATAGCCCATTTTCTGGTGCGTTGCCTCATTACTGAAGGACCCATCATCATGCTAATGATGGAAGGCCTTTAGAGAGTTCATCATATGAATCTCCCTATCACTTGCACTCATATTAACTGGAGGGAACAATTAATTACGCCCTAGTTTGATTTAGGTCAAACCAAAGTGGCTTCCACTGACTTTCATAAAGTCAGATTTCGATGGGCCTTAAATTGGCTAGGGTTCCGCCGTAACCTCTTGATGAGGTGTGGGGCCCACCACTGAGGTAGGTCATCCAATGACCAAAAAGGACACCATGGCAATGATGTGCATTCAGCCATGGTGTGGGCAAGAGCCACTGTCGAATGAGCATGGGCCAAGCACTTATGGACCATGTACGCAACACATCACACATCCAAACATCTCATGTAGGGATAAATTGATCCAATCAATTAATTATCTGTAAGGCCCATTGGAAGCCCGTTAAAAATCCATAATATTAACCATTAATATTATCTAGGTATATGGGCTGAATTAGGGTTACCCAGTTCGGCCCATATAGCTTTATCCTTTGAAGTGGGCTTTTAGTAGTTTTAACTATTTAAAATTGAGCCTTTACAGGTTGGGCCGAATTAACCATTTAATTAAATATCAATCCTCAGGCCCATTAGTGAGAAAATTAGGGCTGACTTTCAGCCTTGATTAAACCCTAGATTTGGTACAAACTGTTTGAACCAATCTTGGTTCGAATGGGCCTAGGGTTTGATCTTTAATTAAATCTTTAATTCAAGAAAATAATCTGAAATTAAATAACTGATAAAAGAAAAACAAGAATCAGTTAATCAGGGCTGTTCGCACACTCCATCCTGCAAAACTGAGGTTAGACCACAGATTGCAGTTTCACAAACTGCAAATCGCACATAGCGAATGTCCCATCTGCGAAATCTCCTTCTCTGCGAAATCTCCCTTTCTGCGCCGCCATCTTCAATCCAAAATAAAAATTAAATAGAAATTCTATTTCTATTAATAATTACATTAGATTGAATGCCTATACATTGAGTCTAAAAAATTAAAAAAAAATTATTTATAGACCAAATGTAATAAATAAATTCAAGAAACTGCAAATCTTGCAGTTCTCCCTACACAAACTAAGAATTCGATCTCCTCTTGTACGAACAACCCATAAATCAAGAAAATCATATAGAACTATTCTAAACAATAATCAGATTTATATAAAATTAATTTCAGATTAATTGCGCATCAATTTTGGGAAAAAATTTCCCAAAACCCATATCTGCGCAAATTGGGTAGAACGCCTTCTCCCTATTTGCGCAGGTTCAGATCTGAAACAGAATGGTTCAAGATTTGAACCTGGCTCTGATACCACTGAAAGGGATAGGAAATCCATCACATTGATGCCCAAAGATTGCGGAATAAGGGGGCGAATTTCAAAATTTTTTCTCTCCCTTCAACTAGGAATCGAATTCCCTATTTAGAAAATCATATTTTCAATGATCATTCTTGAACCATAAACTGAACCAGATCTGAACAAAAAAGGGAGTAGGGAAGGATAATACCTGATATAGAGAAGTAGTATCTCCCAATGGAGGTGTTCACACCCAAGGAAGGATCCAAAATCTACTCCCACTGAAGATGGCGCAGTGTAGGGTGGAGCAGAATCAGTAGTGTTCTTCCAAAAGAACTTGACCCTTCTCAAGAATCACCTGGACGGCTTGTGAATACAACTCCTACCAATCTTTTCTCCAAAAGATTGGTATCAAGATCAAATCTTGATTTCTCCCAACAACTGGAGGTCGAACTGCTATACGCGGCGGCTGCAGGAAGGAGGCGACAAGAGAGTATTTGCAGGGGGCAGAATTCTCTCTTCTGGTGATCTCAGCTCTGAAGATAAGGATGTGTAGCTTGCATGTCTAAAGGCTGCCGCCCCCTTCTCCTTTTATAATCTTAAAGGGATCAGCTCCAAATCCCATTAGGAGTTGCTAACCCAAATCATATTTGGATTAGAAGTCCCTTTAAGATAAGGGATGACCCTTATCTTATCTGCAGATTAGATCAGTCCTCTCCTAATCTGAATAGAAGGCTTCCAGATCTAAATCTCATTTAGATCTTGGACTCTCTAAGTGGATAAGGTCTGGGCCGAATCCTATCAGTTGATCCGTTTCATAATTCGCCACTTAAGTGATTAATCAAATTAGCCCAGTTCAAAATGGGCTTAAGGCCCATTTAAGGTTATGTATTCATTTAGCCTTCCAAACTGCTACCTAGTTGGGCTTCCTTGTATGGCGTGGGACCCTAATATTGATCTACATATCAGCCACATGGGTTCAGCCCAGCCTTTGTTACAAGCCCTTGCCGAATACACTGTTATGGACAGTGCACCCCTTGAAAGCCCATCAGATGGGCTCTATATGCCCAACACTTACCCTAAGTGGTCCCTAGGCCAAGCCACCTTGTAACACCCAGGCACTGTGGGCAGATGCAAGATTAGCCCATCATGTATTATCCTTAATGGTCTTACACTTAACCTCTCAGCCCATAATGATCATACACTGCCCGACAAGAGAGGACCTCTCCCTCGGCTGCAAGGAACAATGTTGCACTCTCTCTTCTATGGATCTCGGGAATTAAAACCTTTTACGAATAATTTCGAAACCATAATATATACTTTTATATCTCATATAAAATATATTTTGCAAAAACAAATATCAACGATTGAAATCGGCTGTCGGTAGTCTTGGTTTCCTTTAGTGAGAGTGCATCCCCGATCATTACATTTGTCCGACAAAGGGGCTGATCCTGTCATTATGATCATCCACTCAGATGAATTCTCAGACTGTTCCAACATACTCAGGTTTTGACCCCCGCTAAGGATCTCACTAATTAGTACATCAAAGACGGCCCAATCCGACACTTTGTGCAGTATCATAATCGAGTCTAGGGGTCGGGTGTAACTTTCCAGTTTTGCCCATCAATCTCCAAGGTCCAGGGCAATATTGGGAACCTGGTCTAGTTCAAAGATTCAATTAATCCTACACTGTATGTGCCTAGGGTCTCACCCCGGTAGCTGAGACAAGCCACCCCAACCGACTTGGTGGCACCACAGTGTCAGCCTTATCAGGATAGGTCTCCCCAGGCCGACCCACTGGCTGTGAACATTCTAAACTAACATAAGTCTCATTAAGTGTCCAGTTTAAGGGTATTACACAGAAACATACCAAGGGAACATGAATCAAATATGCATTTTTATTCATTTACAATAAACTCATAAAGTACATCATCTTGATTGAAGCTAAGGGCATACAAAACTGTCTAACATCTTTCGCTCCAGAACCCCATTTTGAGCATTTGTGTGGGGGCAGTTGAAGCGTTGAACAATGCCAACCTCAGAGAGATAATTTTTAAATTTCTTAAATTCACCACCTTCGTCACATTGAATTTTTTGATAGAGTGACCCAATAGTTTTTTGATAGGCATTGAAAATTGATAGTGCATCAAATTTAGCATGAATAGGGAACAACCAAGTAAAATAACTAAATGCATCAACGAAGATAATATAATACCAATGTCCATTATCAGAAATTAATGGGGCTGGTTCCCATATGTCATAATAAACTAGATGCAATGGCTCTATAATAATAGTAGAAGAAAGTTGATAAGAAAGACTTTCCACAAAGACGAGGAACACACAGGTAAGCTGCCTTTCCAACTAATGGAGATATGCTTGTGACGAGCCAACTGCTAAAGTACACCTTCATGTGAATGTCCAAGCCTATAGTGCCAGTCAAGAAGAGAAGTCTGAGTGCCCATCATAGCCACAAGTCATCCATTATTAGAAAACTTATTGGAAGCAACTAAAGATACATCAAGATGATATAAACCATCCTTGAGCTGCCCAGAAGCGAGTGGGGTCCTCTGGTGTTTGTCCTTCACAGTAAACCTGGAATTAGTAAATTCAAACACAACATCATTATCATAGAAAAATTGTGGAACAAATAGGAGATTTTTGGTTATGGTAGGGACATGAAGGATATTCTTTAAATGAAATGAACAAAGGGGAGTATGCAGAACAGTATTCCCAATATGATAAATATCCAAACCTGTGCCATTCCCAACGGCTATTTTGTCATTGCCATGATAAGTATTGTGAATGGAGAGATTGCTCAAGTCAGATGTGAGATGATGAGTTGCACCCGTGTCAGGGTACCAATCATTGTCTATAGTATCAATTGTGTGAACTGTAGATAAGGCCTTCGAATTGAGAGGTAAGTTTGAAGCCTGAAATGCTAGATCAATCGATGGAAGAAAGAGAGAGTTGAGTGTCCTATTTTCCCACAAACTTGGCATGTCACTTTCGGTGTAGAAGACCAGATCCAGGTGTATTAGGAGAGCGACCATGACCTTTTCCCCGAGTGGAAAAGCCACCACAACCACGAGTATTAGAGAAGGGTCGGTCTTGTGACTATTGAGACTTGTGCATAGCAGTATTAGCTTGGGGAGTAATGTCTGAATGTGAGGATTGATGTTCAAGACGAAGTTCAGGTTGGAGTAAAAGACCATGCAACTCATCAATTGATATTTCATCAGTTTTAGTAGTCATAGCAGTGACTAATGAGTCATATTCAGAGACAAGTCCACCAACAGTGTAAAGAATGATATCATCAATATGTAAGGATGCCCAGCAGCAGTTAAGGAATCAGTTAGAGATTTCACCTTGTGGAGATATTCAGTCATTGATTTGGATCCTTTGTTTAGGTGATGTAGATCATGTTTAATCTGCATTAGATGAGCACATGATGGAGAGGCATAGAAACGGCACAGGGTGCTCCAGGCTTCATGAGAAGTACTACAACCAACCATAGTGGCGAGAGCTTCTTCCTTTAGAGTTGTGAGAAGCCAACTCAGTAGCAGTTTGTCTTGAGTGTGCCAATTGAGATAGTCAGGATTGATTGAGGAGGTAACTGCACTGTCTTTCTCAGTGGTGACATTCATTGGTGGGCAAGGAACCGATCCATCAAGGTAGCCAAAGAGGTGAAAGCCTTGTAGTAATGGTTGGTATTGGGCCCTCTAGAGAAGAAAGTTGTGCTTGTCTAATTTCACTGATATCAGATTCGAGAGATTACCAAAGGGAGATTGAGTGGAAGAGACAGAGGAAAAAGAGGAGGAAGAAGGAGTGAAAGCCATTTTTGGTTTTAATGGCTCTTATACCAAGATAAACAACAAACTGGGTCAAAATGTAATGCCTTCATTAGATCCAACTGCAAGTATACATAGTACAAGATTAAGCTTATCTCTAATAGGAGATAACAATAATAGATAATTAGCAAAGTTATCTTATCCTGTGCATGTTGGTGGTGCATCAATTACGTAAATCACTAACAGGGCCTGGTTAGGTCAGGCAGAGGGAACTCAGATTCCGTACTCACAAGTCACAATATGGTGCTTAAACTGTCTTCACAATCATTTGCAACTATGTATTGAGAATATCTCCATACTTATATATTTTTATTCATGAGAGATATTTCCAATGTACAACTATAAGTGGCTGTAAATATGGTATAAGCATCATTCCACGAGAGTGAATCTGATTTCAGGTTGAGGACATCCCTGAATTCCTGATCCAATCCAAGTTGTTGAATTCCCGCCCAATGACTTAGGATTGGGGTTGAGGTGTGTTTTAGACTTTTAGCTGGCTTGATGTGGGGTATTATTTTTGGTTAAATGTACCCTAACACAGCCACCAAGTGCAGCTCATCCGATTTCATTTAAAATCCCAATGATTTGGGTATATAAAGGTATGGGCTGGGCCGGGCCGGCCTGCACCCTAAGCCTCATATTATACATTTAGGCCGTATAAACTAAAGAAATTATTCTTTTAAAGCAAACATCTGGATAGTGGTAAAGAGTCTAGGGGTGCTGACCCCAAAACCAAATATAATGGATCAATATAAAAAGGTCGAAATCTAGGTATAAAGCTTGGTGTGGACTGGGTTTGATCATATGGAAAATTCAAAGAGTTTCTTACTTTATCAATGGTCATCTTAGATTGGCTGTATCATCCTTTTACCAATGTCTAAATCATTTCAATGTAAAATATAAATTGGATTTATGTCTAACTTGAAGGCAAGTACGTAATCTTCTTGGTAGGGTTGCGACCTAATTTGGGTTCGGTTGGGCTGGCCCAAGTTGCAAGGTTACGAAAATGCCTTTAAGTTGAAGAGTGAAGACATAAATCCCAATGACATTTTACATTGGATTTATTGAATTGATTTTGGACATTGGTAAAAGGATGATACAACCAATCCAAGATGACCACGAATCCAGATTAGCTAACGCCGGGAGATGTTAGGTAGGCCGTGTACGCAACCACTAGGGGTGCAAGTCGAGCGGGTTGGGCCAAGTTTATGGTTAATCCAGGCTTGGTCCTGAAATTTGTCTTTAAGCCCCGAACTCCAGGTTAAGCCCAATTTTTTCAATCCGAGCCCATCCTGTCCTATAATTTGATGCACTCGGGTTGGGCTTGGGTTGGTCAATGAATCCACTCTAAAATTATACATATATAAATTTATTTATGCAAATATATACATATATTTTTGTATGTATGTAAATATGCATGCAATATATATATATATATATGTATGTATGTATGTATGTATGTATGCAACATTTACATATATACACATATATGTATAAATGTATATATTTGGGCCAGGCTCGGGCTGGGTTTGGGCTACCTAAGGGCTAGGCTTGAGTCCGGCCTGAAAAATAAAAAAACCAGACTTCTTGGGCCCGAGCCCAGCCCGAGGACCGAAACTTCAAGCCCAGCCCATGTAAAATTTCAAGTTGGGTCGGTTTGGGCTCGAGCTAGGCCCGCCCTAGTTGCACCCCTACGAACCACAAAACCCCAAGTAATTTTTACACGGGAAAGGCCCTTCCCATGTGTGAACATTTGTAGGAGAGACTAACGGGTGTGGGTTAAACTTAGGGGTGATCATGGGTCAGGTCGGGCTGGGCTTTGCACTTATGATAAGGGCTATAGCTTAGGCCCGGGTTGGGATTCCGGGCCTAAAACATAGGCCCAAGCCCAAGTCTATATGGCTAAAACCACTCATATATAAAACACTAAATATCTATATATTAAATGACATAACATGCACATAAACTTATTTTATACATTATATAATATAAAATATTACATATAATATAAATTATGCATGTCATGTTATAATATTTACATATAAAATATATAATATAATATAAAATAACATGTATATATATATGTATATATTATACACAAAATGTGTAAGTTTAAATATATGCGGGCTAGGCTTGAAGTATTAAGCCCAAGCCCAGTCGTAAAATTTGCGGGCCTAATGTGGGCCTGGGCCCAGGCCGGGCTGAAATGATCACCCCTAGTTAAACCCCTTTATATGTTTGGTGAACAAAAGGTTTTAAAAATAAGTGCTTATTTCATAAATATTAGTCTTTGGTGGGTCCTTTTCTAAACTATTTATATTTATTTAATTATTTTAAGTAGTTATTACATATTGGGGATACTGTTTGGTGATTGGTGAGTCACTTAACCAATAAATACTTATTTATGCGGAAATGACAATTTTATCTCCAACTTAACAAATGCACATAATTGTAACCCTTGCAACACAGTAGGTCCACATGTCATGCACATGACACTACACGTGGACCCACAAATTTCAAAAAGTAATTTTACAAAATTACTTGCAAAAAGTACTTTTGCAAAATTACTTTCAAAAATTACTTTTACAAAATTATTATAAAACAATAATTTTATAAAAAATTCCAGATTAGTACCATGCACTTTGGGTCTAGTACCACTTTGGTCCCCGAACTTTAAAATGTGACAGTTTAGTACCCAAACTTTCAAAACATGTCAATCTAGTACCTGTCATTATTCAGCCGTTAAGTATCATTTGAAAAGACACAAATACCCTTCAAGTCTCGTCCAATTCTCTTTATCAACCATCCAAACATTGACAAAAAATGAACAGTCCTAAATACTTACCTCTTCTGTTCAATAAAGTTGGGGTCACCATAATGCCCACTGAGATGTAACCCAACTTTATTGAATAGAAGAGGTAAGGATTTGAGACTGTTCAATTTTTATCAACATATGGATGGTTGATAAAGAAAATTAGATGACACTCAAAGGACATTAATGTCACTTAATGTCTGGTTAACGGATTGATCAATGACAGGTATTGGATTGACACATTTTGAAAATTTGGATACTAAATTGTCACGTTTTAAAGTTCGAGGATCAAAGTGGCAATAGGCCCAAAGTACAGGGTACTAATAGGGAATTTTCCCATAATAATATAAAAAAAATTATCCCACATTTTATAGAAGAAAATTTTGGGTATTATCATTTTCATTCATAGTAGTGTGTAGAAAATTCAAAAAATGGTCAAACTTTCATATATAGCTAGGAAAGTTAAAAAAAAAAAAAAAAAAGGCTTACAAGTCGCCATACCTGAAAGCACCGTCAACTAGATGGTTAGGTGTTGTCCCAAACTTATAGATCTGGCATAAAATGGCACAAGAATGGGTTTGAGACCCAAAAATCTAGAGAAATTTCATAAAAATGGCACAAGAATGGAGAAAGTCATGTGAGATTTCACAGACACAAAATCTTCATGTGCAAATGGAGAAAACAATAGGGTTTGGGCAATGTGCATCTTCTCCATTTATTGGCGTATAGGTGTTCATTTTGAATTTTTTTAGGACAGTTTTGTCCCACCGAAATGAAATAAACACTTAAAATAATCATCCCTAGGATAGTTTATTTTTCCAGTATTTATTTTTAAAATAAGTACTTATTATGGTATTTTGCCAAGCATAAATAAGTATTTATTTGCCTTTTATTGTGCAATCCCACCATTTATTTTAATTACTTATTTTAAATAATACCAAACAACCATTCAGTCTCTCTCTTTCCCCGTTATGTTTGTCTTCTTCCACCATAAATCACACCCACGCCGCTGTGCTAGCACTGCAAATCCGACCCCCCATTATCTGTGATAACAATACAAATTCAGCTAAATTGAAATCTTATACTTTGCTTGTTGAATCCCCATATTCCCTCTGCCCTCAACAATCTTGAAATCAAGTCGAAGTGATTATTAATTAATAGTAAAAACGTGTCTTCAACTTTATTTCAATAAAAAGTCATTCATCCGGCCTATCCCTTTATAAGATCATGCTTGCTTGATATTAATGAAACCAACAAAACACTAGGTTTTGTGTAAGTCTTCAAATATATCGTCACTCATTCACTCATTCAGGCTTAAAATCCTCAAGCACATCTTGGAAATTCATTTGCAGTAGGACAACATCAAAATCCAGCTAGAAAATCTGAGTTTCTTTGTTATTAGGTTTTTAAAGGAGACTCAACGATAAAGAGTCGAGATTTATTTCCTTGAAGATGGAAAATATACGAATTTCAAAATCCTGAAAGAGTTCTGTCCCTTCTATGTCAGCCAATACTTTAAACCATTAATGAGGTTTTGGCATTTTATTGGTAAACTTAGGGTCTTATCATTTTGATTTGTTCAATCCTCTTCAATTAGTGGTGTCTGTTCGTTGTGCCAATCTTTCCCTCAAATAGCGATTTATTCGTAAAAGGTAAGTAGCCTTTGGTCTTTGTTATGCATGTGAAGATCAAGAGACTTGGAAAGAGACCACTAATTGTATATTGTAGGTCTTTTGATCCTCCTATTTCGCTATTGGTGTGGGTTGAAGGTGAGTTGGGACCGGCACCGACAAGGGGTAGAGGCGGAAGCAAATGGAATGTTGAGGGTGAATGGTAATTGGCACAGGCAGGGGATAGAGGTGGAAGCAAGGGTAGAGGAGAGATTGGTGATTAGTGACAAGTGAATAACAGAGACCACGGTAGGGAATATGAAAAGAGCAAATAAAAAAAGGTAAATTATTAAAACTTCCACTTAAGTTTTTGACCATTGGTGAAATTTCTCCCGAAGTTCAGTAATTGTAATCACCTCCTCTAAACTTTTTGATATAGTTGTAAGAAGGCATTCTTTATTAGAATCCTCTAACAAGAGGTACGAAAATGTCCAAAATACACATGCACTTACTATTAAGGCGGATTTCTACAAAAAAAAAAAACAATTTAAACTTTATAAACAAAAAAAAGAAAATTTAAAGTTACAGATTTACCTTGGAGTGATTGATATGAAGGGAAAATTTGGAAAATAAATCAATGTCAGAAGAAAAGATTTTTAGGGTTTGGATTGAAGATTTATATAAAGTGCAAATTTGGAAAATAAATATTTTGGTAAAAAATAATCACATAGGTATTCTAGACATTTTTATACCTCTTTTTAGAGGATTCTAACAAAGGAGTCCAATTTACAATTATATCAAAAAATTTAGAGAAGATGATTATAATTACCAATATCTAAGAAGGTTTCAACAACAATCAAAAACTTTAGGATTACATAATCCATTGTCTCTAGCTAATCTCCGCTAAAAGGATTCGCACACGGGAAGGGACCTTTCCATGTAAAACTTACGTGGGGTCATGTGGAATGGGTAAATAGTCTGCTTAACAACTTGTGTCGTTCAACTAACCCGGACACAAGTAAAGGTGCATTAAGAGAAATAAAAGATTACAACATGATAGGTCCAGCCAGAGAGGTGCGAAATCCCTCACAGAAACTATCTAAAAATTTGGGCTTTTGGGCCACTAAGTGATCAGGCCTGGAAAGAGATAGGAATATACATAAGTTAAACAAAGCCCAGGCTGTTTCAAAGTGCAAAATAACAACAACACATTATGACCCAACCAATTTTCTAAGCCCGACCGCTGAAGGTGCTGAAATGAAAAACTTATTGTTTTATCTTTAGTGAATAAGTTTTTAAGGAGTTTATGGACTTCTTAACGGCTGAAATTAAAGTTAGGTAGATCATTGTATCTTACAATACCATTAATGAGGTTTTAAGGGAGGCAATATTGCTGCTTAAAGAAGACTGTTTTCATATCCTGTCTCTTAATGTAGGTTAATGGTCTTAATTATTTATTATCAGTTTTCATTTTTCTATTTTTTGAGCCTTGTATTGGATTGGGATGAGAGGGTGAGATTGTGTGTTTGTGTTGTTGGGTCTTGGGGCAAGGGGGCCTATGTCCGCCCCTGTTTTGATTTACCTCCGATTTGATAATGCTCAATAAAATTTTTAGGTGGCTGCCCCCTCCACTTAAATAAAAAAAAAAAAAAAAAAAAAAACTAAGGTTGTGTTTGGAAATGATGCAAATGGAGTGTAAATCCCAGTTCAGGGTAAATTTGCATTCTTATTCACTTTTGCCTGTGTTTGGCAACATTACATTTATTCATTGACAAATGACAGACCAATGCATATTTACATTGATAATAAGATGTAAAATTACATTAATAAAAAAGAAGTAAATTTGCATTCAAGTGGGCTTTTGATAAAAAAAAAAAAAGCATATGTTTTATTGGAATTCATGTTTACATCCATTACAGCTAAAAGTCTATTTGGTAAGAAGATAAATATATCGATGCAAAACTAACCAAACTTTATAATTTATATGAACCATTTTACACTCTACATATTTACATCGTCTCCAAACACAGCATAAAATAGATGACAACAATCTTTCAGTTGAGAAACTTCAGTCATTATTAAATGGCCTATAAGCCTAATTTTAACTCAACTTGGGATTGGGCAGGTTAACTCAAGTGTTGAGTTTGGATTGGTTGTCACCGGGATGTGGTGTTCACCTTAAACTTAACTCAACTGGGGAGGGGGCATGCAACTTGAGGGGGCCGCAGGTAGAAGATTTAATCAAAATTTAGATATGCCCGACCTTGATGCTGTGCAAATTCCTCAAATCAAAGTACCCAACTTGGCTGGGCTTAGGTTAAAGTTTGGATTAAGGTAGGATTGAAAAATATGAACATGGCTAAATGTTGAGTTTGGGTTAGGAGAGGCCCCGGGCAACCCAATCCAACCCGAGCCTGATATGTCCTCATATCTGTAAGACTGTAATTTTAAATTTAAAGGCAAAATTTTTGTAGTATTTTTTAGGGAAAGAGAAGAAGGAATACAACCTAGGCTAATTTAACTACCCATGATAGCATTGCACGCCAACTAATCTGTAACTTGATTTGCCTCTCTAAATGCATGCTTATAGCGAATTCCACCATCCAAATGAGAGATGATGCGCCTACAACCATCAATGATGTTTGAAACTCTCCAAGTCATAGCGATGGATTGCGTCAGACAGTCGATGATCAACTTTGAGTCTCTTTGATGATGATTAGATCCTGTCTAAAATTAAGGGGTGTAATGTGGGCTTCCTAAGATATAACCAATACTGTATGCTTTGAGATCACGAACAAAACCAAGGTGATGTCTTGCAATACACACAATACCACACCACCCATGAGAATTTATCTTTATAATCCCCATACTAAGCCCTCTCCAGGTTCTAACACTTCAGGTCCACAGACTTTTCATCTATCTTGTTGCTATTTTCAATTTCTGAGAAGTAATTCAACGCTCTCTCATCAAACAAGATAGGAGGAGGTATGGTCCTGTTGATAGAAACATATTCATTTCTGTTTTTCGATAAGAACAAAATAATATTTACACACTTTTCAAGATATAAATTCCCTTTGTCCAAAGAAGCAACATTTGTAATGCGGGTCCACCAATCCAACATGGATTTATCATCATTGTTAGGCCCATCAATATTATGCTTAATCGCCATTCATATTTGTTTCACATATGGGCAGTTCTTAAAAATATGCTCAATGTCCTCATTCTCCGGTTCTTCCCACAAAAAAAAGCCACAGTCCATATCAATATTATAATTTCTATGAATCAACATAGCCTTTGTAAGCAGCTTGACGTTGAGGGTTAGAAAGAGAAAAACCTTTAGGGGGTGTTCTTTTTTCAGATTTTGAGAGAGGGGAAAATTGGTCAATAGGATTTTAATTCCTATTGACTAAGAATCCCATGTTCTTTGTTCAGATTTATTTTCTTAGGTATCACTTACTCGGGTAAGTGATACCCATCTCCTAAGTGGGTAAATAACTTTTCCACTTAAAAGAGAAAATTGTCAACACTTGAATGGGACAAAAATACCCCTTTTAATAATGGATTTTTATAGTTAAAATGATCATTACCTTATTTATATGATAAATAAAAGAACATGGATAAATACACTTATCCAGGTAAGTGTTTCCCTAGAAAAACTTACCCAAATAATTGCATTTACCCGAATAAATAACTTACTGAAAAACGAATAAAACCTTAATTTTAGAGGGACACAGATATTCCAAATTTACATATATGTACCATTTCTGCAACTTTCTATGTTATAGGCTATTTTAATAGTGAAATTACCATCTGATGTTGGCCTCCACACTAATCTGTCCTCCGTATAGATCCATGAAATCAGAATAGCTTTAATCCGGTACCAACCATTCCAGATCTTTCTATCATGATCGAGGTCTTTATTCATCTCCTGATCTAGGTTAACTTTATCCAATAATGAAGCATTTCCCACCCATCTGTCACTACAGAATTTCACATTCCCACAATTACCAATATTCCAAACTGTTCCAATTTTGATAAAATGCCTCTCCAATCCCAGAAAATGCCACTTTTAGGCTTCAACGAAACTTTCCTTTGTAAGGTACTTAGTGCTTGTAACCACTCTAACCAAATAAGAATTTTCCAGCTTAATTTAGTAATTTAGCCAAACAAGCCTTGCTAAATTCTTAACTCCGAGAAACCTCCCCCCCCCCCCGTTTTGGATGCACACACTCTATTCCAGTTAAGAAGATGCATAGGTTTTCTGTTATTAGACTTAGACGATATAAAGGCTCTCTCAATTTTATCTATCTCATCAATCACATTCTTTGGAATCTTAAAGGATCTCATTACATACCGGGGCATTGGAATCTTAAAAAATCTCATTTCATACTGGGGCAGTTGAACAGTTAAGGATAAAGAATTTTTTTCCATTCAACTAGTTTATTAGTTTAAACATGCCCTTGTTAACCCGACCCTCAATAAATAAAAGGGGCGGATTTTCACCATGATTTTTTGGAGTCTGAGAGGAATGTTTTTTAAAAAATAGATAACCGATTTGATAAATTTTGGGCATTGACCAGATGCCAATTGACCTTAGGGCTCAGTTTGGAAGGAGTACAAATACAAATATGTAAAATGCAAAACTTTACAATTTATATTATTTTGTATATATTTGTACTGTACATATTTATATTTGTACTTCTTCCAAATTGAGCCTAGAGGAATGTTAAAATTTTTGTAGTCTGATTTTGTACATGTAATAATACTAAAATTAGTAGATTGGTCCACCAATCTTAAGTCTAAGAAATAAGAACAATTTAACAAAACAAAATGAAAATAAGGCCAATCTAAATCCAACTCAACTCAAAAAAAAAAAAATCTTGAATTAGGGACTTAAGGATAGGGTTAAAGGTGTTTAATAATTACTTGGGTTGGTTTAGGATTAACCTCAACCCAACCTAACCCAGACTGACTTTCACCCCTATTATTTTGATCATATTTGCTTGTGGTTATAGGAATTTTACTAAACTGCATAAAATTCTTCATGTATAGTTGGTTGTTTGTTTTATTTTATTTTCTATATTTTATTGTAGTGTCATCAAAGCTGCACTCTCCTTTTTGCACAAGAGGCTAAGTTTGGAAGGAATACAAATGCAAATATGTAGAGTGCAAAACCTTATATTTTGTATTATTTTGTATCTATTTGCATTTGTACTTTTTCCAAATTGAGCCAAAGCATCAAGTGCGGCTATTCAAAATAGTCGCCCTATGGAGACACCTTTACAAGGTAAAATTTGAAAGGATTTATGTGGTGATTTTTTTATTTTAATTTAAAAAATAAATCACATATTTGAGATAGGAGTTGAAGGTCCGAATGAACATTGAGGAGTTGGGGTCAATGTTCGAAACAATGTTTTTGAACTGTTGTTGACCTGGATGATTGGACCATTCGACCAGAGAACCATCCAGGAAACTACTTCCGTTTTACCCCAAACCTGATCCTTGACTAAAAACTGTTGAATTGGTTAACAATCCGTTGACCCGGGTGATTAAACTGTCGACCCGTTCGACCTATTCAATGGCTTTTGATTATTTTTTATTTTAATTAGTTTTTTATTTATTTTTTATTTTTTGTCAAAACAAGTCATCCATTCAAACCAGACAGTCAAATTATCAACCCGGAAACCGTGGCCATCATGGTTCCAGTTCTTGTGCCGTTATCATATTTACCGTACTACAATGTCTCTTGAATGTCTTGATTTGTGGCTGGATTGGTAAAACATCAACTGTTTTTTACTTTTTGACCAAATTTTGAAAATTTTCAGAATATTATCATTATGTTGATTGTTATAAGCAAAGTTGAAATTGTTTTTTCACTCCAACGGGTGAATCAAGCGGCTGTTTGGCATCATTGTTGTTTCCTGGAGCAATGATGCCACATCAGAGAAACAGTGCTCTAGGAAACGGGCATTTGTTTGGAACTGTTTTTCCATAAAAAATTGCGTTTCAAGCTATGCCTTGAAAATCAGGAAGCCATGGCTTGGAGCAACGCCAAATTTGGCGTTTCCTAGAACTGCAGCTCGTTGCTGCCAACAGAGCAGTGACGTGGCACTGGATAATGGGTACCAGTGCTGAAAACGTTTCTTGGAGCAATGGTACCAAACGAAAAAGTTGTTGTTGCTCCAGGAATGTCCTTCCTGACAGCAACTATTCCAAACAAAAATAAAGGCAAACGGTGCTCCAAGCCACACATCAGCAGCACCGTTTTCTCAACTATAGCATCGATGCCAAACATATACCAAAGAAAGAGAGAAAGAAAGGAGGAGGAAATTTTTATTGGATAAATTTCGGAATAATAACTTGTACTTTGGGATTAGTTTCACTTTCCTACCTAAATTTCAAAATGTGCCACTGTAGTATTTTAAATGCCTAAAACTACCAATTTAATATTTGTATCACATGATGATATGTGTGACTTAATTTTTTTAAAAATTCCTAAATTACCCTTTTAAGTTTTTTGTGATCTTTATCATATTTATGCATTTTTTCAAAAAAAAATACAAAAGCAATTTATTTGACTTGTCTTAAACGATTTCTATTAATGATTTATCAAATATCAAACCCATTGATCTAACAACAATTTATGTTAAAAAGTATATTTTTCTTAACTTCTGATATCTTACAAAAATAAAAATAAATAATTATACCAATATTTAGTAGCTACTAATTGAAAATTTTGAATTACATATTATATGCATCTTAGAAATTATAAGGAACCTTATATATTTTTAAACTAAAATTGTGTATTTTTGTAATTTATTAATTTATAATTTAATCATAACAAATAAGTAAATAAAACCTATTGAATATTTGGAAGCATAAACATTGTCTGATGTATTATTAGTATAATTATTGTATGATATTTACATGTTCAACACTCCCAATATTACTATGGTATATTTCTTTATATAAACTATTAAATGTTCATTTATTATATATGTATGCCTTACACATAGTTTTTTGAACCTTAGATTTAGTGTTATTAATGTATCTGTGTTATTTATAAAAGTTTCTCTAAGACTACATTTGTTTACTATGCAAATGCTAGATAAATGCACTAACATACTGTGGTTCAATTTTGCAACTGTTTGTTTGCAAAAGAAAAATGCATTGAAAAGTCAATGCAAATCTACAATGAAGTTGGCATTTCCATTTAGAGCTTATAGAATGTTTACTTTCAAAACAAAATTGCTTCCTTGAGATATTGAATGAGAGATTCATCATCTTCCTCGAAATGTCGAACCAAAAAATAATGGCTTCCCTCCTCTTTTCCTCTCTCTCTCTCTCTCTCTCTCTCTCTCTCTCTCTCTCTCTCTCCCTCTTTTCTTCTTCTTCTTCTTCTTCTTCTTCCATTCACCCTTATTAATGTCCATCATCTTCCATTTCGCTCCCACTCCTTAATCTTATTTCACTCTCTCATAGTCTCATTTTCCCTTCTTTATTTCCCTTTACTTTTTCGCACTTTTTCTTCTCTCCTCTATGCTCCTTCGACAACACTTCTTTCCACTGTTTTCAAAACTGGACCGGACTGGACGGTTGGACCGAAAAAACCAGGAACCGGTCACCTGACCGGTTCTGTTTTCCTCCAAAACCGCTTTTTTTCTCAAAACTGTTGATTTTGGTCAGAAAACCGCTGAACCAGCCGATTAACCATTTGAATGGTTTTGACCGTTTTCCAATTTATTAATTTTTTTTGTCAAAATGGGTCGATTATTCAGGTCAAACGGTCAAACCGTTCGAACCAATAACCGGACCCCTGACCGGTGAACACAATTTAAGGATCAACTGAACACAATAACAATTTAGGATGCGGAACCAATGATAGCAAATTAGGGGTGGCTCAGTTGGTATAGAGTCCATATTGTATCCAAATGTATCCACGCACGAACCTGAACCATATCCATATCCGAACTTCTAGATATAGGGGTTGACAGTTTTGATTGGTGAAAGATCTTTCCCCATCTTCCGCTATCATATCTTTTAGCATCATGGAATGAGTTTACATCCAATGAACCCGTGGGTTCATGGGACATGTGAACCCACCAATAAGAATGGACCATGTCGGCATTTCGAATATTTGGTAATGTTAATGGACATTTAAAAAAAAAAAAAAAACCAGTTGAACTTGACTCAAAAGGACGAAAAAACCTTAAACCCACTTCTTTCAATGGAATTCATTCGAACTCCCTCCCATTTCCTCCTCTCCTTCAAGCCCTAACCCAAAGAAGCATCCCACCAGCCATCTCACTACATTCCAGCGTTCGTGAACGTCGGATCCACCAGCAATAAGCATAGAAAGGTACTCTCAAATTCCCCAGCTACTCTTTTTCTTCTTCTTATTCCAACCCTCATATTATTGTTGTTCTTCTTTTCTCAACAGATCGAAGAACCATTGCTCCTCACACCAGTGGTAGGGATGGAAATTTTCCCCATAAAATCAGGGCCCTACCCCAAATGGGGCAGGTTTTCCCCAACCCTAAATAGGGATGAGGCGGGGACGGGGAAAATTTTTTTCTTGAACCCGAAGGTAAATTAGTAAAATATCTCTAGGTTTAATATTGATATTTAAAATATCTCTAAGTTTTTCCTAAATTCTTAAAATCCTATGATCACATAATTCTATTTTTGAATTACCCATAAAGTATTATAATTCAATTCCTAAAATACCCCCAAATTCCTATATCATATGTGTAAATTGTCCATAAAATAGATAATTTTTAACTAGTTGCCTTGGAATGGGGAAAATTCGGAGATTCCCCGTCCCCAACGGGGAATGGATGCCCCGTCCCGAACCCACCCCACTACCGAGGACGGGGCAAAGTATCTTGACTATGGGGCAGGGACGGGGAGGGGGTGCCCCGCCCCAAACCCGCCCCTTGCCATTCCTAACCAGCGGTCATTAGTCATCAAAACAAAATATCATGGGGAATTCATCAACTTCTGCAATACTTTCCTTGATTTCAATCCTTCCATTGGTTCCATGGGCAACCTTAGCCTCAGTAGAGGAGAGCTTTCTTCAATGACTTTCCCTTCATTCTATTCCTTCCTCACCAATCTTTGTTGTGGTTTATTCCTCCAATAACTCCTCTTATCAATCCATCTACACGTCTACTATACAAAATCTTAGGTTCCTATAGTTTAACACTCTAAAACCTCTATTTACTATTATTCCTTTGAATGAATCCCATATCCAAATAGTTGTTATCTGTACAAAAGAGAATGGGTTGGAGATCAGAATACAAGGTGGAGGCCATAACTACGAGGGCCTCTCATATAGGGCTGAAGTCCCATTCGTCATTCTTGACATGTCCAATCTGAAAATCATCTCTATGGACATAGAAGACAACATTGCATGGGTTCAGGCCAGTGTGACCTTAGGTGAACTTTATTATAGAATTGTTGAGACGAGTAATGTCCATGGCTTCCTAGGTGGGGTTTGCCACACTGTAGGTGTTTCTAGATTCCTTGGTGGAGGTAGGTATGGTTACATGCTGAGAAAATAAGGCCTCAGAGTTGATCAAGTAATTGATGCACAAATGGTTGATGCAAATGGAAAAATCCTCAACAGAGAAACCATGGGAGAAGATCTATTCTAGGCCATCAGAGGAGGAGGTGCAACAAGTTTTGGAATCATTCTACGTTGAGAAGTGAGATTGGTTCCAATCCCACCAGTTGTTACTATTTTCAATCTGTCCAGGACAATACAAGAAGGAAAAACGAAGCTTGTCAGCAAGTGGCAATACATTGCAAATAAGCTACATGAAGATTTGTTCATTCGAGCCAATTTGGAGCTCACAAACACCAGTTCAGGTGATAAAACAATAAAGGTTTTGATGAGAGTAAATCCAACCTCTGAACTATCGGAGGAAAGATCACCATAACATGGCACAACTAAGCCCCAGGTGGCTGATACATGCAACTGGCGAAGGAATGAGAGATTCATCGTATGGACACCCAAAGATTGCGGAATAAGGGGGCGAATTTCAAAAACTTTTCTCTCCCTTCAACTGGGAATCACATTCCTTATTTAGAAAATCATATTTTCAATGATCATTCTTGAACCATAAACTGAATCAGATCTGAACCAAACGGAGTAGGAGAGGATTATACCTAATACGAAGAAATAGTATCCCCCAACGAAGGTGTTCACGCACAAGGAAGGATCCAAAGACTACTCCCACTGAAGATGGCGCAGTGCAGGATGGAGCAGAATCAACAGTATTCTTCACCAAAAATTCTGTCCTTCGCAAGAAACAACAGGATGGCCAGGATGGCACGTGAGCACAACTTCCTATCAATCATTTCTCCAAGAACTGATGTCAATATCGAATCTTGACTTCTCCCACAACTGGAGATCGAATTGGCAAACAAGGGCGGCAAGAACAGGGAGGCGGCAAGAAAGAATTCTGCAGGGATGCTTAATTGTTCCTTCTATGATTTCAGCATTCAAGAGGATGTGAATATCTCATTCTTCTAAAGGCTACCGCCCCCTCCTTCTTTTGTTAACCCAAAGGATCAGCTCCTAATCCAATTAGAAGCTACTTATCCAAATCATATTTGGATCAAACATTTCTTTAGCTGATAAGGATAAACCCTTATCTTTCTGTAGATTGGATTAGCTTTCTCCTAATCTCATTAGGTGGTTTCTAGATCTGAATCACATTCAGATCTGGACTCTCTAAGTGGATAGGGTCAAGTCCCTATCCTATCTACTAATCCATCTCAGAATTCACCCCCACAATTAACTAATTAAATAACCCAGTTCAAAATGGGCTTTAGGCCCATTAAGCTTATGTACTCACTTAACCTTCCTAACTGCTGCCCAATTGGGCTTCATTGTATGGTGTGGGACCCAAGCACTGATCTACAAGGCCTGGCCGAATACACTGTTATGGACAGTGCACCCCCTGAAACCCATCAAATAGGCTCTATGGGCCCATCACTTACCCTAAGTGGTCCCTGGGCCAAGCCCCTTGTAACACTCAGGGACTGTGGGTAGATGCAAGATTAGCCCATCAGGTATTATCCTCAATGGTCTTACACTTAACCTCTCAGTCCATAATGATCATACACTGCCCGACAAGAGAGGGTCTCTCCCTCGGCTGCAAGGAACAGTGTTGCACTCTCTGCTTATATGGATCCCGGGAATTAAAACCTTCTTGCAAACATTTTGGAAACCATAATATATATACTTTTATATCTCATATAAAATATATTTTGCAAAACAAATCTCAACGATTGAAATCGGCTGCCGGTAGTCTTGGTTTCCATCAGTGAAATTGCATCCCCGATCATTACCTTTGTCCAACAAAGAGGCTGATCCTGTCACTATGATCACCCACTAAGATGAATTCTCAGACTGTCCCAACATACCCAGGTTTTGACCCCCACTAAGGATCTCACTGATTGATACATCAAAGACAACCCAATCCGACACCTAGTGCAGTATCATAATCGAGTCTAGGGGTCGGGTGTAACTTTCCAGTTTTGCCCATCAATCTCCAAGGTCCAGTGCAATACTAGAAATCTGGTCCAGTTCAAAGATTCAATTAATTCTACACTGTATGTGCCTAGGGTCTCACCCTGGCAGCTGAGACAGGCCACCCCAACCGATTTGATGGCACCACAGTGTCAGTCTTGTCAAGATAGGTCTCCCTAGACCGACCCACTGGCTGTGAACATTCTAAACTAACACGAGTCTCATTAAGTGTCCAGTTTAAGGGAACATGAATCAAATATGCACTTTTATTCATTTACAATAAACTCATAAAGTACATCATTTTGGTTGAAGCTAAGGGCATACAAAACTGTCTAACAGCTCTCACTTGCACTTAGGTCCAATCAGGTACAAGCTGGAGTCCCATGCTTTTCACGTGTTTCTCAAACACTTCCTATGATAGTGGCTTCGTCAATGGGTCTGCTACATTTTCCGCTGACGCTACCTTCTGAATCAGGACGTCCCCTCTACCAATAATTTCCCGTAGTACGTGGTACTTTCTCTCGATGTGCTTCGACTTCGAGTGGGCCCGTGGCTCCTTAGCCTGAGCAATGGCTCCATTGTTGTCACACAACAATGGGATGGGTGATGTGCTAGACAGAACTACTCCCAACTTGTGAACGAACTTCTTCATCCACACGACTTCTTTGGCAGCCTCACTTGCGGCATTGTACTCGGCCTCGGTCGTGGAGTCTGCAGTGGACCCCAGTTTGCTGCTTTTCTAGCAAACAGAACACAATCCTATCATGAAAACATATCCAGATGTAGACTTTCTATCATCTGGATCCGACTGGAAATTGACATCTGTATACCCTTAGATCTGTAGTGAGTTACCACCGAATACTAGACAAAACTCTTTTGTCCTTCAAAGGTACTTAGGTATGTTTTTCACAGTAGTCCAGTGCTCCTGCCCTGGGTTGGCCTGAAATCTGCTTACTACACTCACTGCCTGAGCAATGTCAGGACGAGTGCACAGCATGGCATACATGATGCTCCCTACGGCAGAGGCATAGGGAACGTCTTTCATGCCATCAATCTCCTCAGAAGTCTTGGGAGACATCTTCTTGGAGAGAGTGACTCCGTGCCTGAAAGGAACATTTCCTTTCTTGGAGTTTTTTCATGCTGTATCTTTTGACTATTTTGTCAATGTAAGCAGATTGAGAGGCTTCTCCAAGGTCTTTCATGGAGAATTGCTGTAAAATCCATACTTTCGTCGTAGTTAACATTCCTACATCATTCCCAATGAGTAGAATGTCATCTACATACAGAACCAAGAAGGTAACCTTATCTCCACTGTACTTCCTGTAGACACAGGGTTCATCCGGATTCTGCTCAAAGTCAAATGATTTGACAGCAGAGTCAAAACGGATGTTCCAACATCTAGAAGCTTGTTTAAGTCCATAAATGGATCTATTAAGTTTATATACCATGTTCTCCTGACCTGCAGCAATGAAGCCTTGCGGCTACTGCATATAGATATCTTCAGTAAGATCTCCATTCAGGAATGCAATTTTGACATCCATTTGCTAAATCTCATAATCATGGTATGCTGCTACAGCTAGCAGGATCCTAATGGATTTAAGCATGGCCACAGGCGAAAAGGTTTCCTCATAATCGATGCCCTCTTTCTGAGTGTACCCTTTCGCCACTAGACGAGCCTTGAGTTCATCTCTGCTCTCATGGCCTCCACCCACTTCTGGGAATCTATGTCCAACATAGTTTCCACGTAAGTCACGGGATACTCCTCACTAGTGAAGGTTTCCACCAGGTAACTATCCTAGTCATAACCATAACGGACTGGTGGCCTAGATACCCGAGTGGATCTTCTAGGTTGGTCACTACCTAGAACTTGTGGGACATCTCCCACTGCTCCTGAGCTCTCCTCATCAAGAACAACTTCCTCATGATGGGTGTCCAGGATATAATCGGTTTCCAAGAATTGCTCATTTCGACTACAGAACACTTTCTGCTCACTTGGGTCATAGAATATGTAACCTATAGAGCCTTTTGGGTAGCCAACAAATAGGCAACGACTGGTCTTGGATTCCAACTTGTCTACACTCGCTCTTCTAACGTTTGTTGGACAACCCCAAATCTTTAAGTGTCTGACACTTGGTTTCTTTCCGGTTCAAAGTTCATATGGAGTATTCGGAACTGATTTGGTTGGAACCCGATTTAGCACATAAATCGCAATCTCTAATGCATAACACCAAAAGGATGTGGGTAACTCTAAGTGTATGAAAAGCGACCGGACCATATCCAATAATGTCCTATTCCTCCTCTCTGAAACACCGTTAAGTTGTGGTGTAGCAGGAGGAGCTAATTGTGATACTATCCCATTTTCTTTTTAGTAGTCTCTGAATTCGTCAAAGAGATACTCCCCACCTCGATCTGATCGAAGGGCTTTAATTTCTCTCCCTAACTGTTTCTCGACCTCTTATCTGAACTCTTTGAACTTTTCAAAAGATTCAGACTTGTGTCTCATTAGGTACATGTAACCATATCATGAAAAATCATCTGTGAATGTGATGAAATACACGTGCTGATTTCGTGTCCTAACACTCAAGGGACCACATACATCAGTATGTATTAGGTCAAGTGTGCCTGTACTTCTTTCAAGCTTACCGTTAAATGGTCGTTTCGTCATCTTGCCTTGTAGGCAAGGCTCACAGGTGGGAAGATCTTCTACAGTTAGAAAATCCAAAGGACCATCCTTTACCAACCTTGTGATTCGGTCAACACCGATGTGGCCAAGTCGGTAATGCCACAGACACATGGGATTAACTGTATCATGGGCTCTCTTCTTGGGGATTTCAGTCGACATAGTTTCGGTTATGTTAGTTTCTAGAGAATGATGTAGAACATAGAGACCGCTCTCCAGTTCCCCGTATGCGATGAATTTGTTATTTCTTTTGTACATAAAGACAATCTCTCAGTACAATAAGTCTTTCTCTAAAAAGTAACTCCACGGTTCCTATGGCGGCGGCTGCAACAGTTGCGGTAGTCCCCAAGTAGAGTGTGACTTCTCCTTCACTTAGCCTTCTGCTTACCATGAACCCCTGCAATGAGTTACACGCATGAGTTGAATACCCGGAGTCAATACACTAGGATGCAGAAGCTACCAATAAATTGGTTTCTATAACACAAGTTTCAAAATTAGCTTTCTTGGATTCCAGGTAGGCAGGACAGTTCTTTTTCCAGTGGCCAGTCTTCTTGCAGAAGTGACAGACATCCGATGCTTTGTCTTTCTTCTACTTCTTGCCCTAAGTGGCTTTCTTCTGAGGCTTCTTTGCCTTTCTCTTTCTCTTGCCTGTCTTGCCAGCTTCAACAAGCATAGCTACAGGCTCATCCTTTTTAATCAGTTCTTCAGCTCTTTGCAACATATTGCTGAGCTCTTGCAAGCTAACATTCAGCTTGTTCATGTTATAGTTCATTATGAATGGATTGAAAGAAGGAGGCAAAGAATTAAGGATAGCATCTATCTGGGTCGCAAGGTCCAGCCCGGATCCAAGAGCCTCCAGTTCATTGATATATCCCATCATCCGAAGACAATGGTCATGAACTTGTTGGCCCTTGGTCATTTGTGCGGTCATGAACTGTTTCAAGACCTTTTGTCGAGTAGAACGATTCTGCTCTTCATACATTGTCCTGAGACTGTCCAATATGTCATTGGCAAGTTCGATCTAATCGAACTACCTCTGTATTGGGTTGTCCAAGGAGGCAATGATGTAACACCGGGCAAGGGAGTTTTTCTCCTCCCATTCCTGATAGTCTCTCCTTCGAGCCTCAGAAGCTCTATCGCCCGGACGCTCCGGGGCAAGATTCTTTGCCACTTTGTCCAGCTTTTCAGAAGCTAGGACCAGCATAAGGTTCCTGTACCAGTTGGCATAGTTTGGGTCCTTCAACTTGTTGTCTTCAAGCAATTTTGCAAATGATCCATTTGCCATTTTCTGATAAAAGAGCAAACATCAGTCCACAACCATATTTGATTCATGTTCATTTCATAGATATGGATTTTAATCTACGTTCCATTTCCATTTATTCATCTCTGAGATTTCCCTCCTTTCTCAGTGACGGAGACTACGGGTTGTCTCTGAAAATGTGGGAAATCACATAGGGTGCATGGAGCCAACTGTTTCAGCTGCATAACCCCACCACCTTTTTGTGAATGATCATATCCACTCATCATATGAGTTTTCCCTTTGGCCTCTGTCAGACAAGGTTCAGAGCCATTTTCAGGTAAACCTTTCTGTCCAGTGAGTGCTTACCCATCATATTCGTGAACGCCAAGGTACCATGAGAGAGTTCCCATTTTCTGGTGAAGCCCCTCCCACATCGGTCTATGACGCCCCTATCATCTTATGAAACACTTAGACAAGCCCAACATCAAATGCATAGCCCATTTTCTGGTGTGTTTCCTCATTACTGAAGGACCCATCATCATGCTATTGATGGAAGGCCTTTAGAGAGTTCATCATATGAATCTCCCTATCACATGCACTCATATTAGCTAGAGGGAACAGTTAATTACGCCCTAGTTCTAATTTTAGGTCAAACCAAAGTGTCTCCCACTGACTTTCATAAAGCCAGATTTCAGTGGGCCTAAATCGGCTAGGGTTCCGTGCATGACTTTTTGATGAGGTGTGGGACCCACCACTGAGGGAGGTCATCCAATGACCAAAAGGGACACCATGGCAATGATGTGCATTCAGCCATGGTGTGCGCAAGAACCATTGTCGATTGAACATGGGCCAAGCACTTATGGCCCATGTACGTAGCACATCACACATCCATACATCTTATGCAGGGATAAATTGATCCAATCAGTTAATCATCTGTAAGGCCCATTTGAAGCCCATTTTAAATCCATAATATTACCCATTAATATTATCTAGGTATATGGGCCAAGTGGTTCATCCCATATACCTTTATGTGTTAAGTGGGTTTTTAGTAGTTTTAACTATTTAAAACTGAACCTTTACAGGTTGGGCCAAATTAACCATTTAATTAAATATCAATCCTCAAGCCCATTAGTGGGAAAATTAGGGCTGACTTTCAGCCTTGATTAAACCCTAGATTTGGTTCAAACAGTTTGAACCAATCTTGGTTCGAATGGGTCTAGGGTTTGATCTTTAATTAAATCTTTAATTCAAGAAAATAATCTGAAATTAAATACTGATAAAGGAAAATCAAGAATCAGTCAATCAGGGCTGTTCGCACAATCCATCCTACAAAACAGAGGTTAGATCACAGTTTGCATTTTCATAAACTGCAAATCGCAGATTGTAATTCTCCCATCTGTGAAATCTCCTTCTCTGCGCCACCATCTTCGATCCAAAAATAAAATAAATAGAAATCCTATTTCTATTAATGATTACATCAGATTGAATACCTATACATTCAATCTAAAAAATAAAAAAAAAAATTATTTTACAGACCATATGTAACAAAATAATCCAAAATCTGCAAAATCGCAGGTTCCCTGCGCAAATCAAGATTTCGATCTCCTCTTGTATGAACAGCCCATAAATCAAGAAAATCATAAAGAACAGTTCTAAATAATAATCAGATTTATATAAAATTAATTTCAGATTATTTTCCCATTAATTTTGGGAACAAATTTCCCAAAACCCATATCTGCGCAAATTGGGTAGAACGCCTTCTGCCCATTTGCGCAGATTCAGATCTGAAACAAATTGGTTCAAGATTTCAACCATGGCTCTGATACCACTGAAGGAATGGGAGATCCATCGTATAGACGCCCAAAGATTGTGGAATAAGGGGGCGAATTTCAAAAATTTTTCTCTCCCTTCAATTGGGAATCACATTCCCTATTTAGAAAATCATATTTTCAATGATCATTCTTGAACCATAAACTGAACCAGATTTGAATCAAAAGGAGTAAGAGAGGATTATACCTGATACGGAGAAATAGTATCCCCCAACGAAGGTGTTCATGCCCAAGGAAGGATCCAAAGACTGCTCCCACTGAAGATGGTGCAGTGTAGGATGGAGCAGAATCAGCAGTATTCTTCTCTAAGAATTTTGTCATTCGTAAGAAACAGCAGGACGGCACGTGAGCACAGCTTCCTATCAATCATTTCTCCAAGAACTGATGTCAAGATCGAATCTTGACTTCTCCCACAATTGGAGATCGAATTGGCAAACAAGGGCGGCAAGAACAGGGAGGCGGCAAGAAAGAATTCTGTAGGGATGCTTAATTCTTCCTTCTGTGATTTCAGCATTCAAGAGGATGTGAATATCTTATTCTTCTAAAGGCTGCCGCCCCCTCCTTCTTTTGTTAACCCAAAGGATCAGCTCCTAATCCAATTAGGAGCTGCTTATCCAAATCATATTTGGATCAGACCTTTCATTAATTGATAGGGATAAACCCTTATCTTATCTGTAGATTGGATTAGCTTTCTCCTAATCTCATTAGGAGGTTTCTAGATCTGAATCACATTCAGATCTGGACTCTCTGAGTGGATAGGGTCAAGTCCCTGTCCTATCTGGTAGTCTATCTCAGAATTCGCCCCCATAATTAACTAATGAAATAGCCCGGTTCGAAATGGGCTTTAGGCCCATTAAGCTTATGTACTCACTTAACCTCCCTAACTGCTGCCCAGTTGGGCTTCCTTGTATGGCATGGGACTCAATCATTGATCTACACATCAGTCACATAGGTTTGGCCCAGCCTTTGTTACAAGGCCTGGCCGAATACACTGTTATGGATAGTGCACCCCCTGAAACCCATCAAATGGGCTCTATGGGCCCAACATTTACCCTAAGTGGTCCCTGGGCCAAGCCACCTTGTAACACTCAGGGACTGTGGGCAGATGCAAAATTAGCCCATCAGGTATTATCCTCAATGGTCTTACACTTAACCTCTCAGTTCATAATGATCATACACTGCCCGACAAGAGATGGCCTCTCCCTCGGCTGCAAGGAACAGTGTTGCACTCTCTGCTTATATGGATCCCGGGAATAAAAACCTGCATGCAAACATTTTGGAAACCATAATATATATAATTTTATATCTCATATAAAATATATTTTGCAAAACAAATCTCAATGATTAAAATCAGTTGTCGGCAGTCTTGGTTTCCATCATGGGTGCATCCCCAATCATTACCTTTGTCCGACAAAGGGGCTGATCCTGTCACTATGATCACCCACTAAGATGAATTCTCAAACTGTCCCAACATACCCAGGTTTTGACCCTCATTAAGGATCTCACTGATTGATACATCAAAGACAGCCCAATTCGACACCTAGTGCAGTATCATAATCGAGTCTAAGGGTCAGGTGTAACTTTCCAGTTTTGCCCATCAATCTCCAAGGTTTAAGGCAATACTGGAAATCTGGTCCAGTTCAAATATTCAATTAATCCTACATTGTATATGCATTAGGTCTCACCCTGGCAGCTGAGACAGGCCACCCCAACCGACTTGGTGGCACCACAGTGTCAGCCTTGTCAAGATAGGTCTCCCCAGACCGACCCACTGGCTGTGAACACTCTAAACTAACACGAGTTTTATTAAGTGTCCAGTTTAAGGGTATTGCACAGAAACAAACCAATGGAACATGAATCAAATATGCACTTTTATTCATTTAAATAAACTCATAAAGTACATCATTTTGATTGAAGCTAAGGGCATACGAAACTGTCTAACAACAGGTGGCTTAATAGGTAGCCCTGATTGGGCTCCAGGTGCCTGAGCTAGGTTCTAGGTGTCTAGACGGAGCCCCATGTGTCCTACCTAAGCTCCACCAAGGCAGAGCAAGCTCCAGGTGTCTTAAGCTACGAGAAGTGTCCTACATCTGTTCGATACTTATATACTCTAACAAGCATCCTGAATCCTATATAAGGGGCAGGTAGCATTCAATTCATACTTTATGACTCATTTAATATCCAATCACCCTCTAGATAACTCGGCCTAACTAAATTGACCATCGAAGTTACAAGCCTAGGATATCACTCCAGTCCCTCTGACCTCATTTTCCCTCTTATAGGACATGCCCGAGCTGCTTCAGGGACGTAGGCACTTTTTGATGGCATCAATTGGCGCCATCTATGGGAACCACTAACAAGAAGCCATCTCCCCAAGCAATTTTTCTCTAGCAGCATGTCTTAGACCTCAAGGCACACTAATCAGACCTCTCACCATTCTCTCAGTGAGAATTCATGAAGGCACCCCCGATACACCCCATCTCTGGAGGCACCTGAGGGGGTTACTTGTGAAGAGTCCAATGAACTGGTGCAGATTGTGAAGGATATGACCCTCCAAGTCCAAGCTAGAGATGAGATCATGCAAATTGTATGACAAGCAACGCAGGATGTAGCAATGGAAGTAGTGGTACAATAGAACTGACAACCACCACCACCAACTAATCAGCCAGTTCCCCTAGTCCAACAGATCTAGGTTGTACAACCCATCAAGTAGGTGAACCAACATCAGCCGCCTCCACCACTGGATGATCTCCCGGCTTCACACAATGAAAGACGCCCCAAGCATAGAGGTAGGTCACTTTCACGCCGTGATCGACACTAGGTGGTTAGGCTTTCCACAGCCCTAGCAAGAAACAAATCAGTTCATGATAAAAGAGTTAAAGCAAACAAGGGAAAAGAAAGAACTCTTGAATTCGCCCATGGTGCTGAGATCTCCTCTTCTTGCCGCCACCTTCTTCTTGAGGTTTCTTGAATTCTTGATCACCTTCCCCAAGTTTCTTGATTTGTTTTCTCCTTTCTTGATCGGTTGCTCCTTTACTTCCTGATTCAATCCAAAGATTGAGTGATGCCTAAAGATGGTCCACCCCCCCTCCCCCCTTTATATAGCTTAAAGGGGAGGGGGTGGTCTCCTACTTCCTCTTGAAGTTTATCTTGCAAGAATAGAAAGTCCTAGTCCAATCCTACTCTTATCTCTTTATCTAGTGAACTCAATCCCTTTATCTTTCTAAGATTACATCAAGAATTTAGATCTGGAAGGACTCTTCTCAGTTTCTTGTTCTTGGATTCGTATTAGACCTCCTCTACAAATTGGGCTGCTGCTAAACTTTTCTGCAAGTTGAGCTTCAGCTGCGGATTGGGCCTTTCTATGAATTTTCCCTGACTTCGGGCCCAGATTTGACTTCGATGCAAGCCGAATCTGCAAAAGCCCAAACACGAAAGTTGTGGATTTTTCTCTTATCTTTCCAGTGGGTCTTGAATCAGCCCAATCGGAGTTCGGATACGCGAGTTAGGCTCAAATTACTGAACGATGCCGAAACTGTGAAAAATCATCCGATTTGCCTTTCTTTGCTTCTGATGCCTTCTTTCATGCCCTGAACTGAAATATAATAAATATGAGTCCAATTAAGTACTAATTCAGTATAAAAGACAGAATATTTGGGGATAAAAATATGATAAATTCTACTCTCATCACTAGGGTGAGTGGGTAGAGAAGAGAGAGGAAGAAGGATGAGATAGGCACAACCAACATCACCAGGAATTTGATCCTTCTACTTGGAACTCTCACATTTCTAAGGAGGTGAGCAAGTCGAACTGCCCTAGGACAAACCGCTTGAAGACCATCGAGGAAATGAGGAAACATAGGCAGCGCACACCAGAAGGCCATTGAGGTGAACGAGGGGGGCATTCTGACAAGCTAGACTCCGTTCACCTGGAAGTAGTAAGTTAACTACGACAGTACCTAATTTGGTTAGAGCATCCCCACTAGTTCTTGAAATTCTTTTGGAACCACAACCTAAGGGGTTTTAAGACTCCAACTTTTAAAACAAATGATGGAATAACCGACCCAGTAGATAATGTCGAAAGTTTCCAGGCCCTAATGTTGTTTCATGGGGCCTCAGAGGCCAATATGTGCATGGCTTTCCCCACTACTTTTAGGAAGGCAACCAAACTCTGGTATTTTGGACTGCCACCTTGGTCCACAAGTAGTTGGACCCAGTTCTCAAACCTGTTTATTACTCATTCTGCTATAAGTCGTAGATGCCAAAAGACAGCTATGATGTTGATGCACATCAAACAAAAGCCAAGAGAGACCCTACGTGAGTATGTACAGAGGTTCAAGAATGAGGTGCTAGAAGTCTATAACCTCGACCTTGTCATCGAGTTAGCTACTGCGGTGCGGGGTGTCAAAGATAAATACTTCAACTTTTCACTGACAAAAACACCAGCTTGCAACATGAAAGAGTTTCTTAACCGAGTGACTAAGTACATCAATGCTAAGGAGGCGCATTTGATGAAGAAGGACGATAAGAAGTGCAAAAGAAATGGTGATGACCGAGAAGGAAAGAAGAAGGCCAAGGGATCAAAGGGTAAAGGGACATCATCTCACTCTTGGACTCCACCTCGGAAGTTTGAAGCATACACTCCCCTAAACGCCCCCAAGGTCAAATATTAATGCAGATATAGAAAGAAAAGTACCTGAAATGACCCAAAAAGCTGAAAAGGAACCCAACAAAGAGGAACCAAAAGAAGTACTATAAGTTCCACAAGACAGTAGGACACAACACAGAAGATTGCTATGACCTGAAAAAACGAGATAGAAGAGTTGATAGCGAGAGGCTACTTGAAGCAGTACTTGAAGGACAACCGACCTACTAAGAAGTAGAAGCAAAAAGTGAGAACATGATATGAATGACCTCATGAAAGGTATTGCAGTTATAATTCATGTCATCGCATGTGGATGGATGGTAGCTAGATGCAGCCACACTACGAGAAGAGCCTCAATCAGAGAACTACAAATCGACCCGGAGGGCTGACCTAAGAAGAAACCAAAGACCACCAAGCCAATCATGTTCACAAGTGATTACCTCAAGGATGTTTGATTTCCACATGATGATGCCTTGGTCATCCACTTGACATTGGAAAATTATCTAGTAAAGAGAGTTTTAGTTGATTCTGGGAGCTTAGTTGATGTGCTGTTTTTAGATGCTTTTGAATAGATGAAGTTAGACAGGAAGAGACTCACCCTGATCAATCAGTCTTTGGTTAGATTTTCAGGAGAGATGATAATGCCTATCAAGAAGATATGCCTGCCAATAACAACGAGGACCACGTTAAGACAGGCCAGTGTGATGACAAAGTTTCTAGTTGTCAGTTCACCCTCTCCCTACATCATAGTAGGGAGACCTCTACTCCACTCTCTTCATGCTATGATGTCAACATTCCACTTGATAATGAAGTTCCCAATTGAGAACGGCATAGGGATAGTCCAAGGCAACCAGCTCGAGTCTCGGCAATGCTATATGGTGGTGTTGAAGGTAAAACAACCCATCAATGAAAGAAAACTGGCTGAAGGTAACACGAAGGCCGCAAATGAAACAATCGATTTGGACTGACCTACAGAGGAGAACACCAACCAAGCTTAGCCAGTTAAGCAAACAGTAACAGTGTCCATCTCGACAACCAAAGTTTTTGCTTGGTCTGTGACCAACATGCTAGGGATCGACCCTTTAGTCATAACTCATAGGCTTAATGTCAACCCAAAAATTAAACCTGTAGTGTAGAAGAAGCAAAGGTTCTCCCTTGAACGTCTGAAGGTGATCAAGAAAGAGGTTGGGAAGTTGTTAGACGCCGACTTCATCAGAGAGGTGGAGTACCTAAACTAGGTCAACAGTGTGGCGCTCGCTAAGAAGGCAAATGGGAAGTGACATATCTTTATAGACTATACCAACCTAAACAGAGCCTACTTGAAGGAATGCTTCCCACTACCTTAGATAGACCACCTAGTCGACGTGACCTCAGGCTACGAGTTGTTGAGTTTCATGGATGCTTTTTCTAGATAAATCAAATTTTGATGGGCCTAGATGATCAGGAAAAATGACATTTGTAATAGAAATTGGGTTATTTTGCTATAAAGTAATGCCTTTCGGTTTAAAGAATGTTGGGACTACATATCAGTGACTTGTAAATAAAATTTTCAAGGAATTAATAGGAAAAAAATGTCGAAGTGTATGTGGATGATATGGTGGCTAAAAGCTGAGTTGCTTCTGATCATATTGATGAACTAAAATCTTCGGTGTATTGAGAAAGTACCAACTTAAACTCAACCCGAATAAGTGTGTCTTCGGTGTCACCTCAGGAACATTCCTATGATTCATGGTAACTTGCCGTGGTATTGAAGCTAACACTAAGAAAGTACAAGGAATACTAGACATGCGACCTCTGAGTTGTGTCAAGGAAGTTCAATGACTAACTAGACGAGTAGCATCCCTTAGTAGGTTCATATCTAAGCTTGGAGGTCGATGCCTACCGTTCTTCAAGTCCACTAAAAAACTTAAGGATTTTGAGTGGACTCAAGAGTGTCAAAGCACCTCTGAAGAACTTAAAATGTACCCCAACTCGCTTGCTTTGATGACGACACTAGAACCTGGAGAAGTGATGTCGCCGTCAGCTCGGTGCTCATACGAGAGGTAGATCGAGTTCAATATCCCATCTACTTTGTCAGCAAGGTGCTGGGAGATGTAAAGACTCGATACCTAAACATAGAAAAACTAGCCTATGCCCTAATCGTGTCTGCTCGGAAACTCCAATCTTACTCTCAGGCGCACACAATCATAGTCCTCATCAACCTACTACTTCGGTAGGTGTTAGCAACGCCAAACATCTCAGGGAAATTGATCAAATGGTCGGTTGAACTCAGTGATATCGACATGAAATTTGAACCCTGGCCTGCAATCAAGGCACATGTACTTGCTGATTTCATAGCTGAATGTATTTTCACACCAGAACAACCTACTTTGGAAGAAGAACCTACCAGATTGGCACCTGTCCCTGATCCAGACCCTTTGACAACTTGGGTGTTGCATGTAGATGGGTCATCTAAGCGAAAGGGCAACGGTGCCAGGCTCATTTTGATTGGACTAGGAAAAGAAGTTAAGTTAGAATATGCATTGCATTTCTGGTTCAAGGCCTTTAACAATGTAGTAGAATCTGAGGCATTGATAATCAAGCTCAACTTGACTAGAGAAGTCCGAGCAACAAAGTTAGTGGTGAATAGCAACTCTCAGATCGTAGTCAATCAGGTGACAGGACTCTATGAAGCTAGAGAACCTGCTATGGCCAAGTATCAAGCCAAAGTATGAGGATTACTTTATCATTTTGAGGAGTTCCATATCCACTAGATTCCCAAGTTGCAAAACACCCAGGCTGATGATGCACTATCAAGACTAGCTGGCTTAGCAGATGTTAACTCTAAGAGGATAGTGCATATGGAGGATTTGCAGCGGCCAAGTATTTTGGACACATCTACTATCGAGGTCGCTCCAATGTTGGCACCTGGACCAAGATGGATGAACTTCATTCTAAGTTATCTGCAAACAGGTGCTTTGCCATCAAATCAGCTACAGGCGAAAAGGATACAAAGGAGGTCAGCTCGGTACACAATCATTAGGGACCAGCTATATTGCATGTCATTTACCTGGCCTACCTCAGGTATCTTAGACCTTCCGATGCTGAACGTGTGCTCTAGGATATTTGTGGAGGAATGTGTGGGGCACATATGGGAGGCAGAAAGCTTTACGACAAGAATATTACTGGTCCACCATGAAAGTAGACACTCTCCGCCTCATGAAGAAATGTGATTGTTGCCAACGCCATGCTAATATACCTCGCTAGCCCGCTATCGACCTCAAGTATCTTGTCAGTCCTTGGCTCTTTGCCCAATGAGGAATTGACCTATTAGGGCCCTTTCCAATAGTGTTAGGGCAACAAAAGCAACTCGTAATCGCTATAGATTATATCACTAAATAGGTAGAAGTTAGGGGTGATCATGGGCCAGGCCAGGCTTTGCACTTATGATAAGGGCTATAGCTTAGGCCCGGGCCTGTAACATAAGCCCTAGCCCAAGTCTACACGGGCCCAGGCCAGGCCGGGCTTGATTCTGGGCCAATGTCTTTCATATATAAAACATTACATATGTATAATATTTTATATTAAATGACATAACATGCATATAAACTTTTATTTTATATATTATATAATATAAAATATTACATATAATATAAATTATACATGTCATGTTATAATATTTATATATAAAATATATAATATAATGTAAAATAACATGTATACATATGTATACATTATACACAAAATGTGTAAGTTTAAATATATGCGGGCTGGACTAGGCTTGAAGTATTAAGCCTAAGATCGACCCTAAAATTTGTGGGCCTGATGTGGGCTCGGGCCTGGGCCAGGCCTGAACACAAAATCCAGGCCCAAGCCTAGAATTTCCAGGGCGGGCTGAAATGATCACCCCTAGTAGAAGTTGAGCCATTGGTTGTAGTCACATCACACAACATACAAAACTTTGTTTGGAGGAACATCATTTGTAGGTTTGGCTTGCCATGGGTGCTCATCTCATACAATGGAAAACAGTTCGACGACATTGGGTTTCAGAACTGGTGTAGAGAGATGGGCATCCATCAGCGATTCACCTTGGTCAACCACCCACAAACCAATGGGTTGGCCAAGGTGACAATGTTGGATCAAGCCAAAGGATGGTGGGTTAAAGAATTCCCAAGTGTGTTGTGAGCATATAGAACTACAAGTTGAACAGCCCTTGGCGAGACACCCTTCAACCTGGTGTATAGGACAGAAGTAGTGATCCCAACCAAGTTAGAGGTGCCAACATTGCAGACCGTGACTTACGAGGAAGACCTCAACGACGAAGAGCTCAAGAACAACTTGGACTTGATTGAAGAAATAAGGGACCAAGCCCACATAAGGACAACAACATATCAACAACAAGTAGCACGGTACTACAACACCCAAGTTCGTAAGTAGAGTTTTAGAGTAGGAGACCTCGTTCTCAAGAAGGTGATTATACCCGATCTAGGAGTAGGAAAGCTCGGTCCAAATTAGAAAGGCCCCTATAAAGTTGTCAAAGTGTTGGGTTCAACAACCTACAAACTACAGACTCTAGGTGTGGCGAGCTATGCCACGCACCTAGAATGCTATGAACTTGAGAATGTATTATGTATAAAAATACTTAAAATTATAATAAAGTTCTGAATTTTCAGGGATCAAATTTGTTGCAACTCAGTTCAGAATAACACTGAGTTGGGAACTTTATTCTCATAGCTCGACGTTGTGTTAAAATACTATTAAAACATAAAAGCGTTGAGGTACTAACTTAGCTCCTTGTTGGGATGATTTGAGTTGACCAAGAAAGTTAGCTCGGGAAAAAGGGATAACAGCTAGGGATTAGTAACTCAATCGTGGTGGAAAATGCATGGATAAATGACTCAAGTCAATAACTTAGCTAAAACCACAGATATGGCAAAAAATATATTTCTATTACTAATCAAGAAAGTTTGGTACATAAAAGAAGAGTTAACACCCAAACACGCGACGTTGCCAGGTACTTCCTTCACCTGAGCTTAGTCACCTCAGCTTCAGAAGTGGTGGGCAAGTGATGAGAGTAAATCTAACCTCCGAACTACCGAACATGTGGCACATTTAGGTGAACATGCAGCCTTGCCTTCAGCTCGAAACTCACCATCCTACCATCATCTCAGAGGATAAGAGTCACCTCAATGACATGTAAAACCACCTTATGCTTCTTAACTCGTCTGTACAAGCAATTCTGACCTCTGCGAGGAGGCCTCCCTGTCGAGACGAGCTCCCCTCCAAGAGAGGTCCTCCCTTATTAGCAAGATGAGCTTTCCTTCTAGGAGAACTCCACATTCCAACACTTGTCCATCAAGCGACCACCTGGTGATACATGCAACAAGACCGTCAACATGTAAGGTAGCCTAACAGGTATCCAGTCTCAAACCCACTTCATACATTAGAAATGTGGATGACATATCGCCATAACATGGCACAACTAAGCACCAGATTGTCGATACATGCAATAGGTGGCTTAACAGGTAGCCCCAATTAGGTTCCAAGTGTCTCAACTGGATACCAAATGGCCTGAATCAGGCCACAGATGTCTGAGTTGAGCTTGGGTAATAGGTGCCTTGACAAAGCCCTAGATGTCCTACCCAAGCTCCACCAAGGTAGAGCAAGCTCTAGGTGTCTTAAGCTACGACAAGTGTCCTACATCTATCCAATATGTATATACTTTGACAGACATCCTGAATCCTATATAAGGGGCAGGTTAGCATCCAATTCATACTTATGACTCATTGAATATCCAACCACCCCTCTAGATAACTCGGCATAACTAACTTGACCATTGGAGTTACAAGCCCAAGATATCACCCTGGGCCCTCTAACCTCGTTTTCCCTCTTACAAGACACACCCAAGTTGCTCCAAGGACTTAGACGCTTTTTGACAACATCAAGTTTCATTCATCTCTATGTTCCATGGTACTATTGACAGACTCCTTCCTCTGATGAATCAAAGCTTCCCATAGTTGGGTTTGATCTAATAGGGGTGAGCATTATTCGGTTAAAACTGAATTATTGAACCGAAAATTTTGGTTTTGGTTTTTTCGGTTTGATTTTTTTTGGTTTTTGGGTAATTCAATTCAATTAATTTGGTTTTTAGTAATTTCAGTTTTCGGTTTCGTTTTTTAGATTTAGAAATTTGGTTAATCGAAAAAACCGAATTAACTAAAATTTATTATATAATATTTAATATTTAATATTTAATATATGATATGCTATATATTTATATATTAATATATTATATATAATGTATTATAATGAAATTAAATTTCATAATATATTATAATAATATATATTATAGGTTATAATATATAATATTATATATATTAATTAAATTCAGTTTTTACCAAAACAACCAAAAATTTCGATTCGGTTGTTTCAGTTTCCATTCGGTTTTCAATTTTTTAATTTGGTTTTAAAAAAAAAAACAAACTGAATAAACCGAATACTCACCCCTATGATCTGATGACCAATTACCGCTAGTACGAGGAGAAATGATTCTTCGATTTGTTGAGAAGAGAAGAACAACAATAATATAAGGTTCTGAAGAAGAAGAGGAAGAAGAAGAAGAAGAATAGTTGGGATGACTAGAGGGTACCTTTTTATGCTTACCGTCAAAATTCTTGACAGTGCGTATGGATCCCATGTTTATGGATGTCGATGTTATAGTGAGATGACTGGTGGGATGATTAGGACTAAGAGGAGAGGAGGAAATAGGAGAGAGTTCCAATGAAATCCCTTGAAAGAAGTGAATTTAAGGTTTTTACTATGGTTTTCAAAACCGGATCGGACCAGAAAACCAGGGACCAGTTCCGTTTTCTTCCTAACCCGTTTTTCCCCCAAAACCGTTGATTTTAATCAACAAACCACTGAACCGGTCGGTTAATCATTCAAACAGTTTTGACTGTTTTCTAATTTTTTTAATTTTATTTATTTTTTTTGTCAGAACAGGTCATCAAACAGCCAGACTGTAAAAACCGATAACCGGACCCCTGACCGGTTCGTTTTTAAAAACCATGATTTTTACGTCCTTTTGTGTTCAATTTTACTACTGATTCAAAATGTCGTCGTCGTGGTCCATTCTTATTGGCGAGTTTACGCGTGCCGTGAGTTCACAGGATGCGCATTCTTACAAAATTATCCCTATAAAAATTGGCTCAATCTGAGAATTCATCATAAATGACATCAACTCTACACACGTGGATCCCACACGAAGGCTATTGTGCTGTCGTTGTATCTATGATGAGATCACAGCCTTGGAAATTTGCTCCGGCGGTGCGGCCTCACGGCCCTCACCTTAAAGGTCACCTCACCTCATGAAATTCAAGGTGGGGCCGCAACCATACAACAAATGGCCGTGATTCACAGTTCTAGCCCAAGGCTCTTAGCTGATTTTTATGGGATGTAATTGCCCCATTTACACCAAATAATATGCCACCTGCGCTGTGAGATTTGGGGATGGCGAGATGGTCATCCAAAACTTCGTTGTCATCTATCCCAAATTTTCAATTGATAAAAATTGCCAAAACAGTGAGAAATGGATTATCTGATCTCATTATCCTTCGTCTTTCAGGTCAATGGTTCCACCCTTCCGTGTAGCTGCTATCTATGGCTTTGGCCATTGTAAAAGGCTGTTAAAACGGAGTGGGCACAGGTTTGCCCTGATAGAAGCCTACCTCCTCAATTCCCGTCTCCATTTGATGAGCTATTTTAGATTAGATTTCAGTCCACTACTAGTCAGAGCGGACGAGTATCATAAATTCATATCACATGCATCTAATCTTCTCCAATCCGAAGCTACACATGGACATGGGTATTCTGTATTCATGCCTACAATCAACTTTAATTTCTATGTCGTTTCTTCTACTTTTCAAAAATGAGGGAATCAAAGACCAAGCTAATTTAATTGGTAGAGACTAGAGAGAGTGCTTGCTTTCTTTCTCTCTGGATCTTGTCTAGAACAAGACAATAGGGAATGCATCTTTGCAAATAGAAATCCAAATATTACAGTTGGGGGGTGGGAGAGGCTTGGCCTCTAGCAGGCATATAAGTACAACTGTACAACACCCACCTTTGGTTCTGTCCGTTTGTGTCGATTCCAGTACCACGCACCCAGACACCAAATACACCAATCTGGGGAAGGGGAGGCACAGTGTATACGTTTGTATAGCAGAGACTTTGGCCTGTTATCTGGCAGCAAAAACCCTATCCTCTAATCTCTTCACACCAGTCAGTCCCAATACCCATTCACACCAGGGATGAAATGGAAATCAAAATCCAAACTACCAATCCACACGCACAGCTTGTGTTCGATTTATTTTGCAAACCACTCATAGGTCTGATGATAGATGATACAAACACCCAAAAGCAAATATTTTTCATTTCACAATCAACATCCCCTTACTTAGATCCTTGCAAGTTCATTTTAAAGAACCCAAGAAAACGATCACATTATAAAGACTACAGGCAAACTTACAGTGCAGAGATCTATTCATATATAAAAGAAGAAAAGACCCATAAGAAATCCAATAACAAAGAGAAAATAAAAAAGATGAAATTTAGGTAAAAAAAAGAAAAGAAAAGAAAAGGCGATGGGAGTACACAAATTATCTGCCTCTGTTGTTAACGTTCATCTTCTCGAAGTAGCGAATCGATAGAAGAGAGAGGGAAAGCTGAACCTCGTCTTTCCCCCAATGAACCGGTGTCTTCGGTGGAATGATTGGAGCCGAAAATGAAGACGAGGGAGAGGGAGAAGACGATGACGATGACGGCACTGGTGGAGACGGAGTATGCAGCAATGAAGGGGGTGGCTTTAATAGAGGCCAGAGGCAGTGAGAATGAAGGCGACGAAACCCTCCGAGGGCAAGGACGACGGAGCGCAGCTGCTGATTGCCACAGCCGATGTTGGCCCAGTGTCGGGTGCAAACCATCTCCCACAATCGCTCATCCTTGGCCGTTTTGTTCCACTGTTTGTTAACGCAAGAAGCAATTGCCAGCGAGCGTGCGTCAACGTGCTTCAGCACCTCGAAGAGAAGATCCTCGTCGAGATGCACAAACCCAGTCTCCTGATTCACCTTCTCCCCAACTTCTTCTTCTTCTTCGCGCTTCTGCTTCTTCGTTTTATCACCATCGATCGTTGGATCTTCGTCGGTGTTGGGTGCTCGCTTCATCTTCGATTCACAGCCACCCCCAGATGAAACTTGCGATCTCAGAACACAACTCCTCAAGTCTCCTCTTTAGCCCTCTCTGCAGGCGGACTCCGTGTGAAAATTGAGATTTGACGACGATGATGAGGTCCGTCTGAGAAAGGAGAGCAGGTGCGGAGGTGACCCCTGCTCTCGGTAATTATTTTCAGCTGGGTGGAATTATAAATATATTTAGGACTCACATTTGATAAAATTACGAGGACGCCCCAAGCCCCCTATTACTTTGTTTTTACGATGACGACAAGAGAAATAAATGCTTTTCGGTTCTTTAGTAAAATATCCAATTTACCCCCCACCCACCTCCTTTCTTTGGCTCTATCTTAGGCTGTGTTTGCTTTACAGCATTAATTTCTCCTCATTCTCTTTTCGTGCAGATTGGTGTAATTTGCAAGCTGTGCCGAGGATCATCATCTACTCTCACGTACGCTGATTTTTCTGATCAGTGATTTGATCCATCCATTCATTTAGATTTTGACACAGTGCCTTAGAAAGTGAGAAATACTTCTCAACTGGTCAATTGGAGGAAATCACGTCGTTGATCCACACTGTCCACCTTGGATCGGCCATGTGTTAAATTTCACCGCCCTTGTCGCTCTTTATGCCCGTGATCTGTCACTGAGTCGGGTCTGGGCTAGATACCTGGTCCGTATGTAGGAGGCCCAGAACCGACCGCACCACTAATAGGGCTTGTAATAAAATTTTATATTTCTAATTTTCTATAATAAAAATCAATAATAAACTTAAGGCTATGTTTGGTTTTAAAGTGTATAGATTACCCTATTTTTCCTATCTTTTCCTTCAAAACAAACATGGCCCAAGGGTTTGTAATGCCTGGATTGTCTGAATGTGGGTAAAAAACATCAAGAACTTGTGAGTTTGTGAGGATAACTTGCTCTAGTTAATTTGATGTTTCCCTTTATTGTTCCATCACAACCACAGTGAAAAACATGGTTGTACTGATAAACAATTCAAAAGTAGGCACCCCCTTGGTAGTTTGCTTTGGTATCGTTTTATTTTCAACCTTGATGTAGCAAGATGCCAAGAAATTCTTGTATTTCGATGTTATAGGGCGAAGGTGATGTTTTATTAGATGTCCTTAGTAGCAAACAAAGGCAGCTGGGCACTACTGTTGATTCATGGAAGAATTTCTTCGATTTCCTTTTGGGGTTGGGAAATTGATTAAAAAAGGAAGCAAAATGGGATCTACAAAGTACAAATAGGGAATGAATAAATATTGTATCTCTGCATCATCCACAAAAAGGGGTATGATCGATCTTTTTAAGTTAAATTGCAGGCTCATGGATCTGGAATCTGGATCAACCATTTGGCCCAATGACTGGAATTGCCATCAATTTCACGAAACCAGTTTTATAAATAGACACTCGTGGCATCATATGAAGTTGCGGCCCAATAATCAGTGTCTACTTGAAATTGTAATGGCAAAAATATATAAAAAGCCATACTCTGAGAGATCCGTATATCAATGGGAGCATGGCAGTTGATGTGCTTTCCACATCAAGCTGTAGACAGGAGCCCGGTGTTTTGGTTGTTTGTTCATTCCATGAGAACCAAGCTCGTCTTTTCCAGAAGGAAGATAAACACATTTCGGAAAAGCTCGTAATTAGCATCAAAATGTAGGGATATCTTTTGCCAAGTAAAGAAAAGAATCCAAAGGTTAGAAGAAGAAAATAAAAAAACTTGGAAACAAATTCTTCCATGGTCGCAGCCAAAGCACGGGTTTGTCACGTTCTCTCGACATGGGCTGCCGAGACAGGCCATGGGGACACCCCCCTTTATTTATATATTTTTGATCTTCTAGTGCAACAAAAGTTATTGGGCCTTGCTATGCCCAACAACATTTCCTTTTCTTAGTGGCGTGAGGGTGATTGTTGTTATTTAGTTATGCCCCTTGTCTCTGGTTTTTAGCGACCACCTTCAGATTCTCTCTCTCTCTCTAAACAGCGGACGGTGAACACTGTTCTCTTACCTTACAGCCTTACACTTTGTTTGTATACGGAAAGGAAAGAAGAAAATTAATTACGAGGCTTTTATCTTTTGAGACATTAACCAAAGCCCATGTGACCCACCCACCACCAGCCCATTGGTGGTGAAACGAGCGGCCAACTTGACCATTCGGAGTCTCCTTTGGACGCACTGACGTCTCATTTGTCTTAACTCATCACTCCCTCCTGTACGCATTCAATCCTCTCTTTTCTTTTCTTGTTTTATTGTTTGCACTCAACCTCGGCCTTTTCTGAAGAACTACGAATAAAAGTTGTCATATCTCATGTTTTCTTATATACTCTTGCTGGTTCGTGATTGGTTAACTAGGACACTGCTGGCAAATCAATGGTCCCACCCACCAGCCTTTAGTCTAATAACTTATTTATTTCAAGGTTAAAATTCTCCCAATCTACCAACAACCGATCAAAGTCTAGTATTTTTTCCATCCCAAGCTTATTCAAATGACCTCATTTACTTTTCTAATTTACCTCAAAAATATCGCATTTTCAGATTATAATTTTTCTTTTGTCCCCGTTAATATCGCTGGTCCTGTTTTATACTTTTAAATTCGGGTCGGCCATGCTAACCCCTTGACTAGATCAAACAGTTGAACTGAGACATGGTAGGCTTTATTAGGTAGAGGAGGTGGTCCTCGTCGGAAATAACTCTTCAAGTGGGCAGTTGGGGTTGGGGCGGTAAATTTTTGGAACCCAGATGAAAAATCAATCCAATCATGCCGTAGCACTGGGGACTTGAGTGGTTCTAGAATGATTTTTAACCTTCCTAGTTTCTACCAAGAGTAAATAAATTTTTGGAACAATGATGAAAAATCAATCTAATCATGTGGGATTTCTCTTACCAAAATAAAATATCAGGGACTTGAGTAGTTCTAAAATGAGACTTTAAGGCCCCATTTTATTTTTTGTTAAGTCCTTTACTTTAAATAAGGATTTATTCTTTTTTTCTAATATCTAAAATTGTAATAATTATATTAAGAGATATATTGGTATTGATAAATTTTTAAAGAGAGAATGTTACTCTGAAATTTGAAAAATGTCAGATGTCCAATTTAACAATATTAAAAATTGTTATAATAATTGATACATAATATTAATGAATAATAATTAATAATTAATCATTAATATTTATTAGTTAATAATTAAGAAGGTTTGCTGAATTGACAAAAAACAGATAGGTTTAAAAAAAAAACTATGGACAAAATATTAATGTTTTATAACCAAATTACCCTTTCTTAAATTCCCAAATCCGACTACTCCTGTTCATCGTCACTGTTTATTGTCTCCCCAACGCAAGTGTTAATCGTCTCCATTCTTCAAACCATTTACGGTCCGAATGAAAAGATGAGGCATGTGCGAGTAAATAGATGAATAGGTTAGGCCTTCCATTAATGAAAAGTCACCTTGAAATAAAAATAAAAATAAGGCAAATTTCCACTTTAGTACCTTAAACTTTGGGAATAGTGCTAAGTTAGTATACGGACTTTTAAACATAATATTACTATAGTATTCAAACTTTCAAAAAGTGTCAAATTGGTCCAAAATGTCAATTAATGTTAAGTGTTATGCAAAAGGACAAAAGCTCCCTTCACATATCATCTAATTTTATTTTTTTATGATTGATATCCAATATCAAGCTGGTTATGACGAGCTCTTGAAGTATAGTTGCGGTTGGACGATTGCATGCACTACTGAGTTCTGTTTTGAGCCTTTGATTTCCTCTATTTGTTTGCTCCCTCAATTTTGATTCTTGTTAAAATGGCTTAGAAAATTTTCATTCAGTGAAAATAACCAATTTGTGTGCTCCCCCAATTCGGTGTGGCAATCAGCTCTACATCGATTTAACACTAAAAATACTGTATTGGCACTAAAAAGTTCAACTGTAGAAGATGGTAGCAATACCAATGCATTATGGAATTCCGCCCATCCTCAACTGATGTGTCGGAGCCATATGCATAGTGCTTGACCAATTCGTATGGATATTAACTTGGCTCGGTGGAATATGTGCAAGCTGGCAATAGATGCAAGACCGAGTCTGATTAGAGAGATTAGGAAAGCTGGCAATAAATGCTTAACCAATCATCCGAGAAGATGATGAGAGCAATTTTCACACTTTGAAGCAAGAATAAAAAATATAGGGTAAATTACAAAGAACCTCTGTACTTTGTTTTGCGACAAATACCCCCCTATATTATGACCGTGAGACAAAACCCCCTTCTATTAGCCTTTCATTAAAATCCATAGTTGCAATATTTTTTAATGCCCATACTACCCTTGTAATAACTATCAGAAGAAAAACATTGTTCATCTTCTCTGACCTCAAGATACAGGAACAGCAGCGGCAGTAGATATTGCAGTGGAGACGGACTTCTGAAGTACTCTCTCTCTCTCCCCCAATCTCTCTTCTTCCCCTTCCCCTTTCTCTCCTCCCCTTTCTTCTTTCTGATTTCCTTTGTTTCGTTGCAAGTGAATGATGTAAGCCAGATAAGGAAGTGTATCCTCCTTGATATTGTTGGACCCTGTCGAGGATAAACTCATTGTAGCTCGGCCACAAGAGGAGCAGTTGAGTGGTGAAAATAAAAAATGTGAGAAACTTTATTGATTGACGAAGAACTAAACAACGGTAGCGCCAATGGTAACAAAAGAAGAAATCTAAAGAAGATAACAAAGAAGTGATCGAGGTAGCAGCATCGACTACAGCCATGGTGGTTCCACCACCGTTCGTCGTCAGTTTGAGCCGATCTTAGGCTAGTACTAGAAGGGTAGCACCGATAACCACCATTACCAGTACCATGTTCAAAGTTCCAACAACCGGTGCTGATGCCACTGCGAGCGCCTTCATAGAGAAGGCTCTGCCAAACGGAGATCTCTACACAAGAAGCAAGGAGAAAACGAAGAAATACATATCAAGCTTCACGGCACAAAATCACTAACATCTCCTAAAAACCATCTATAGTAGTTCATGTCGACGAATTCGAAACCTTAAGTCATTAGAGTTTCCTATTCCATAAACACGAAGAAATACATATCAAGCTTCACGGCACATAATCACTAATCCAGAAGGAAACCAAAAGAGTCTTAAATTTATGAGAAAATGAGTTTCAAAGCTAACCTACTTGATTAAGGGTGATTTGACCCGACCTCCTAAGAAGGCGACATGTGGAAGTGGCTCAACATAAGCAATAACTCAGCATGACAGCATGGTTACAACTGAGTAACGAGCTCGTTAAAGTCCTCGCAGGTCAGCTCACCACGGAACGAGCACGCTACAGCGCGAGCTCAAGGATTCCAGTATGCTGATAGGGAATACTCCAAGCCAAGTCTATCACAGCTCGCGGGCTGAGAGAATCAGGTCGCTTCAAAACTTAGGCAAGAGGACTGCTCCAAAGGCAACTTCAGGCGAAACCACCTCGAGATACCTCCAGGAGCTCGCTACAAGGCAGCTCTCTATTGAACGACGTGGCATTTTCAGGAAGCTTCTTATCTGACGAGACTGTACCCATCAAACTGCACCATGTCTCCTGACTGACGGCGCAGTCCCTGCCAGCCCAGCAGACTGCACCCACGTCTCTCAACAGGTGGTGGCGTGTCTGTCCTTTCCGGGTCGTGTCTCTAATCTGATTGGGCAGTACTCTACAATGGTTACCTGCGCAGCCCTGGAAAATAACGGCTGCGACAGAGGGCCAGTGGTGGTTATGCCCGATTTGACAAGAACATCTGTATTTAAAGGCCCCGATTTCCAAGGGGCGAAGGTAATTGGAATTGAATTGATTTAGCGTTATCTGCACTCTTAGCTCTCTTTGCATTTCTTATACCTCTTTCAGAGTTCTAACTTAAGCATTAGAGTAATCCCACTGGGCGAGCTCCCCGGGAATCCTTCACCTTCCTCTTCTCAGGTACCGTCAGTCACTAACTAGGAGCCAGGCTAAAGAGATGAGAGATCCATCCTATGGACGCCCAAATCTTGCGGAATAAAGGGGTGAATTTCAAAAATTTTTCTCTCCCTTCAACTGGGAATCACATTCCCTATTTAGATAATCATATTTTCAAGGATCATTCTTGAACCATAAACTGAACCAGATCTGAACCAAAAGAAGTAGGAGAGGACTATACCTGATACGAAGAAATAGTATCCCCCAACGAAGGTGTTCACGCCCAAGGAAGGATCCAAAGATTGCTCCCACTGAAGATGGCGCAGTGCAGGATGGAGCAGAATCAACAGTATTCTTCTCCAAGAATTCCGTCCTTCGTAAGGAACAGCAGGATGGCACGTGAGCACAGCTTCCTATCAATTCTTTCTCAAAGAACTGATGTCAAGATCGAATCTTGACTTCTCCCACAACTGGAGATCGAACTGGATGTTTGGCGGCTGCAGGAAGGAGTCGACAAGAAAGGTCTTTGTAGGGATTGCAGAAATCTTTCTTCTCTGATTTCAACTCTAAAGAGGATTTGATTATGTCATTCTTCTAAAGGCTGTCGCCCCCTCCTTTTGTAACCCTAAGAGATCAGCTCCTAATCCAGGAGCTGCTGATCCAAATCATATTTGGATCAGACCTCTCTTTAGGTGATAAGGATAAACCCTTATCTTATATGCAGATTAGATCAGCCTTCTCCTAATCTCATTGGGAGGTTTCTATATCTGAATCATATTCAGATCTGGACTCTCTGAGTGGATAGGGTTAAGACCCTATCCTATCTACTGATCCATCTCAGAATTTGCCCATATTTAACTTATTAAATAAGTCCAGTTCGAAATGGGCTTTAGGCCCATTAAGCTTATGTGCTCACTTAACCATCCTAACTGCTGCCCAGTTGGGCTTCCTTGTATGGCATGGGACCCAAGCATTGATCTACACATCAGCCACATGGGTTCGGCCTAGCCTTTGTTACAAGGCCTGACTGAATACACTGCTATGGATAGTGCACCCCTTGAAACCCATCAAATGGGCTCTATGGGCCCAACACTTACCCTAAGTGGTCCCTGGGCCAAGCCACCTTGTAACACCCAGGGACTGTGGGCAGATGCAAGATTAGTCCATCAGGTATTATCCTTAATGGTCTTACACTTAACCTCTCAGCCCATAATGTTCATACACTGCCCGACAAGAGATGACCTCTCCCTCGGCTACAAGGAACAGTGTTGCACTCTCTGTTTATATGGATCCTAGGAATTAAAACCTTCTTGCAAACATTTTAGAAACCATAATATATATACTTTTATATCTCATATAAAATATACTTTGCAAAACAAATCTCAACGATTGAAATCTGCTGCCGACAGTCTTGGTTTCCATCAGTGAGAGTGCATCCCCGATCATTACCTTTGTCCGACAAAGGGGCTGATCCTATCACTATGATCACTCACTTAGATGAATTCTCAGACTCTCCCAACATACCCAGGTTTTGACCCCCGCTAAGGATCTCACTAATTGGTACATCAAAGACAACCCAATCTGACACCTAGTTCAATATCACAATCGAGTCTAGGGGTCGGGTGTAACTTTCCAGTTTTGCCCATCAATCTCCAAGGTCTAGGGCAATACTAGAAATCTGGTTCAGTTCATAGATTCAATTAATCCTACATTGTATGTACCTAGGGTCTCACCCTGGCAGCTGAGACAGGCCACCCCAACCGACTTGGTGGCACCACAGTGTCAGCCTTATCAAGATAGGTCTCCCCAGACCATCCATCGCCAGCTAGGAGCCAGGCGTCCGCCAACTAGGAGTGCCCGGATAGCGTTGCATCATTTGACGTCGTCTATGGGAACGCTTCATAAAGCCTTCCTCCAATCTCTGCAACTCTCAGAACTCAGCATCCATGGCTTCCTTCAGCAATGTCGAATGAGGTGCAAACCAAAACACCTCTGAGGAGCAACTCCATCTTTCCACTATCTGCATTGGACAGTTCACCGTCCCCCTCTCTGCGAACGGAGTTCCCAGCCTGAATGTGCCTCAGACAGTGGCACCTGTGAACATTCCACTTCCTTCCACGATCAGAACAACCTTCACTGAACCCTCCATCATCCCTCCAGTGGCCAGGCAAAGCCAGCTTGAAGATCTGATGCAGTGCATGCGAGCTATGCAAGCTCAAATGCAGTAGTTCTAGCAGTTTCAACTCTATCAGCAGCAAGTGCTGCACCAAGTTTCCCAGTATCAGTATCAACAACAGTTTCCTCCATTGCCTTAGGCCCAGCAGTCGCTCCCTCCTCGGCATCAGGCCATGAAGCAAGCCAAGCCCTCCTGTCAGAGCGAACGTCCTCACCGGGGAGAGGCCTCCCAAACCCAGAATCCTTTCAAGAGCCAAGCCTCGTCCCACAGCAGGAAGGAGAGACGAGTCACCCCCGCCTCGCAGCCCAGAGGCAGGTTGGGGACCTCCCAGCCGGTTAGGCCCGCATCACCTCAGCACTCTTAGTTCGAGCTCCCGCTCACCAAAAACCAGTTTGAGGTCCTAGCCGCATATTACAAGCAAGGCCCTTCAGTTCACAGCTATCATCAGCTATCCGAGCCCATCGAGCTCGGTAATACTGAAGCAAGCAACACCAACGTCGAGCCGATGAAGTAGTAGTGGAGGCGCCGACGAGCTCGCCAAACTGCCACTCGTGTCCTGCCCGAGCTCAAGGGTAAGGAGGAGGTAAGCTCAGATGAAGTGAAAGTAACTCCTCTCCTTTCAGTTCCCTCCCCCCTATCTTTGGAACTTCTTGTTGTTCCTATGCCAAAGGACTTCAAGCTTCCTCCCCTGGATAAGTATGATGGATCCTTCGATCCGAATGACCATGTTGATGCCTTCTAGTCCCAGATGCACCTGGCAAGGGCCAGTGAATCCTACATGTGCGTGGCTTTCTCCACCACCTTCAAAGGAGTGGCCCACACATGGTACCGAAACTTTGCACCCGGATTGATAAGAAGCTGGGCATAGTTCGTGCAAGTCTTCACTTCCCATTTCATTACCAGTAAGAAATGCCCCAGAATTCAGGAGAGCCTCCTTAGCATAGTCCAGAAGGAAGGGGAGTCCATTTTAAGCTATAACAAGTGGTTCAATGACGCTTGTTTGCAAATACCCGACCTGGATCCTACAGTTCAGCTCACCACGGCTAAGCGATGCATTACCCACAAAGAATTCAAGTGGCACATGGTTGTTAATCAGCCCAAGACTGTAACCAAGTTTCTCAAGCTTGCGGATCAGTTTATAGGGACGGAGGAGGAGATCAACCAGAAAGGTGAACAGGCCCTTGAGAAAAGAAAAAGGGAATCAGAGCCCTCAACTCAGGGTAGTAGCAAGAAGAAGAAGGACCAAGCTCGGGGGGCAAAGTCGAATCAGCCTTTCCGAGCTCCAACAACAGAGAGGATGGACTACACGTCCCTGAATGCGAAGCGGGCTGAAATCCTTATGGCGATCAATGATGCCCCGTATGTGAAGTGGCCACCTCGACTGAAGGCAGATCCTAGTGTAAGAAATAAAAATTTGTACTATAGTTTCCATAAAGACCACAGTCATAGCACTGAAAATTGTAAAAACCTCCGCGACGAGATAGAGGAGCTCATCCATCGCGGATACTTGAGAAATTTTGTACAAAATAATAATGATAACAAAGCAGGTCGGCAGGGGGAGCATAGTAGAGATGCTCCTGAATCCAATAGGCAGGCAGAACAACTGCAGAGGCAGCCCCCCAAAGAGATACCAGTTCGGGGGACTATCCACATAACCGTCAGAGGTTGAATTGTCGCGGACTGCACTTCGGCTGCAGCTCGGACATCAGCTCGCGAGGCAGCTAGGGAAGAGTAGAATCCCCCGAAGCGGCCAAGGATGGAAGACCCGATCTTCTTCATAGAGGATGATACACGCGGGTCCACTACCCCCATGATGACACGCTCATCATAAAGATAAAGATTAATGACTTTGAAGTCAGGCGTGTCCTTGTCGACTCCGACAACTCAGCAAATATCCTTTTCAAAGTAGCATTCGACTAGCTCCAGCTCCAAGAAAGCAACCTGAATCCCGTGAATACTCCCCTAGTAGGCTTCAGCGGAGAGGAAGTAAGGCCCCTAGGAAGGATTACAGTACCTGTGGAAATCAGCACCTAGCCTAACATAGTGAGGCTCAACCATGACTACTTAGTGGTTGCAACCCCCTCCCCGTTCCATGCCATAGTAGGGCGGCTGATGACCCATGCCCTACGTTCTATGGTCTCCACTTACTATTTGGCAATGAAGTTCCCCATGGACATCAAAATCGGGATAGCACGAGGTGACCAGCTTGAGTCTCGCAAGTGCTACGTTGCCGCCCTCAAAGGGAAAGCCAAGGTGGCCGACGACCTCGAGCTGGAGCAACCTACAGAGCAATGCGAGGAGTGAGCTGCACCCACGGAAGAGACTGTCTCCATCCCAGCATCATTGGAGGACCCAACCCGGACGCTTCAAATCGACACTTCCATTGAGGAGCCTCTACGATCTCAACTAGTTTGCTTCTTACTTGAAAATTTAGATGTTTTTGCATGGTCCGTGGTAGAGATGCCCGTCATAAACCCTAGCATCATAACTTACAAGCTTAATACTGATCCTGTAGTTTGGCCCGTTAGACAGAAGAAACACAACTTAGCCCTACAGCGATGGAGGACAGTCGACGAGGAGGTCGGGAAGCTCCTCGCAGCTGACTTTATCAGGGAAGTCCATTACCCGAGCTGGGTGGCCAACCCCGTTCTGGTAAAAAAGGCTAATGGTAAATGGCGCATGTGCGTTGACTACACCGACTTGAACCAAGCTTGCCCAAATGACTGCTTCCCACTCCCTAAGATTGACCATTTGGTGGGCGTGACATCAGGGAATGAGTTGCTGAGTTTCCTAGATGCATATTCGGGCTACAACCAGATCAGGATGGACCCAGCTGATGAAGAAAAGACTACCTTCGTAACCGAGCTCGGCCTGTACTGTTACAAGGTCATGCCCTTTGGGCTAAAAAATGCTGGGGCAACATTTCAGAGACTTGTGAATAAATTGTTTGAGTCATTGATTGGTAGAAAAATAGAATGTTATGTAGACGACATGGTCGTCAAAACCCAATTTTTGCAAGATTTAATACAAGACTTACATTCAGTTTTTGAAATTTTGCGTAAGTTTAATATGAAATTGAACCCGAATAAGTGTGTCTTCGGTGTCACCTTGGGTAAATTCCTAGGGTACATCATCAACTGGCGTGGCATTAAGGCTAACCCGGATAAAATTAAGACCATTCTAGACACTAGACCACCCTAGAAACTGAAGGAGGTTCGGAGGTTGAATGGCTGAATAGCTGCTCTTAGCCGCTTCATGTCCAATTCGGCAGATCGCTGTCTGCCTTTCTTCAAGGCAATGAAAAGCAAAGGTTTTGAATGAACCAAAGAGTGCCAGCTTGCATTCAACGAGCTCAAAAAGTACCTCGCTAGTATACCAGTTTTAACCCGGCCCGAGGAGGGCGATGTTTTGGAGCTGTACCTCTCGGCAAGTGACGAGGTGGTCAGATCGATACTAATAAAAGAGGTAGATTGGGTCCAACAACCTATCTACTATGTTAGTATAGTGTTGCAGGAAAAAGAGACGAGATATCTAGTAATAGAAAAGCTAAACTATGCACTAGTTATTGCAGCCCGGAAGCTTCGTTCGTACTTCCAAGCTCACACTATCACCGTCCTCACCAACAAACCCCAGAGGCAAATTCTTCTCAAGCCCGAGGTCTCCGATAGACTGACGAAGTGGGTCATTGAGCTCAGCGAGTATGACCTCCAATACAAGCCGCAAACTGCTATCAAGGCCCAAGCCTTAGCAGACTTCGTTGCGGAATGCACTTTCAGCTTCGAAGTCTTCAGGCCGGTCGAGCATGAGGCCCCTAGCTTAGGCGAGCCTGAAGTTTCCAGGCCAGTTGAGCTCGAGCACAGTGAAGTAGCAACCAATGCAGCATCTCTCCTAGTTAGGCCGAGCGCGAACTGGGATGAGGAGCCTTGGATCTTTCATGTAGATGGCTCGTCAAACCAGCAGGGCAGTGGAGCCAGAATCGTTCTGTATGGCCCAAGCGGCACAAAACTGGAGTACGCACTGTGCTTCGAGTTCACAACATCCAACAATGAAGAGGAATACGAGGAGTTAATAGCCGGTCTGGCTCTAGCCAAGGAAGTGAAATCCAAGCATATCATCATCTGCAGTGATTCCCAACTCGTGGTCAATCAAGTAACTAGCGAATACGAAGCTCGCAAACCAACCATGATCGCCTACTTAGCCAAAGTAAGAGAGGCTCTGCTTAACTTCCAGTCACACTTCATCAAGCAAATCCCGAGATCGAAGAACGCTGAGGCCGACGCCCTATCCCGGTTAGTCAGCACCAGTGATAATACCATGAGAACCGTGTACATAAAGAACCTACCTCAGCCTAGCATTCTCGTGGGGGTAGAGGAGGTCGCTCTCATCATTCAAGTAGAGCCGAGCTGGATCGATCCGCTCGCGAGCTTCCTGCTGCATGGGAACCTCCCTATAGATCATAATGTTGCCAGAAGGGTAGAGCATCAAGCGGCCAAATATGTCATAATAGACAAACAGTTGTACCGGAGGTCTTACATGCTCCCCTATCTGCGCTGCTTGCGACCTTCTGAGGCCGAGCTCGTGCTCCGCGACACTCATGAGGGCCTGTGCGGCGGACACTTGGGGGGTAGAGCCCTCACTCAAAAAGTGCTACGACAGGGGTACTACTGGCCAACAATGAAAACAGATGCGATCGAGCTCATCAAAAGATGTGACAAGTGCCAGAAGCACGCTAACATCCACCATAAGCCCGCTGCCGACCTCAAGTATCTCACCAGCCCGTGGCCTTTTACAAAGTAGGGATCGATATACTCGGACCATTCCTACTAGCGTCAAGACATAGAAGGTTCTTAGTAGTGGCTGTTAATTATTTCACTAAGTGGGTAGAGGTCGAACCCCTCGTAACGATCACAACTTGGAACATACAGAACTTCTTCTATAGTTGGTGCCAAGACATGGGAATTCAATAGAATTTCACCTCAGTGGCACACCCTTAAACAAACGGCCAAGCAAAAGTCACGAACAGAGCTATCCTCCGGGGATTGAAGGCATGATGAGACTAAAAATTATCATATTTTTATCCCGAAATATTTTGTTTTTTATACTGAATTAGTACTTAATTGGATTCATTATTCTTGTATTCCGGTTCAGGGCATGAAAGAAGGCATCAAGAGAAAAGCAAGGCAAATCGGATGATTTTTCATAGTTTCGGCACCGTTAAGTAATTTGGGCCTAACTCTCGTATCCGAGCTCCGATTGGGCTGATTCAAGACTCATTAGAAAGAAAAGAGAGAAAAATACAACTTTCATGCTTTGGGCTTTCACAGATTCGGCCTGCATCGAGGTCAAATCTGGGCCCGAAGTCGGGGAAAATTCGTACAAAGGCCCAATTCGCAACAGAAGCCCAACTTGCAGAAAAGCCTCGCAACAGCCTAATTCGCAGAGGAAGCCTAATACGAATTCAAGAACAAAAAACTGGGAAGAGTCCTACCAGATTTAAATTTGTGATGTAATCCTAGAAAGATAAAGAGATTGAGTTCACTAGATAAAGAGTTAAGAGTAGGATTAGACTAGGACTTTCTATTTTTGAAAGATAAACTCCAAGAAGGAGTTGGAGACCACCCCCTTCCCTTTAAGATATATAAAGGGATGGGGGGCAGACTAGAGGGGTATCAAGAAGGCAGAGGAGCAATCAATCTATCAAGCAAGAAGACTGCAAGAAGGAGGTGGCGGCAAAGAGAAGAGGAGACATCAACTCTAAGGGTGACACCATGAGTTCTTTCTTTCCTCTTGTTTGCTTTATTTCCTCTAGTATGAACTGATTTATTTATAGCTAGGGCTGTGGAAAGCCTATTCATAACAATGAATATATTTTTATTCTGATTTTTCCAAGATTGTGATTTCCATATAGTCTATGAGTTATCGCTTAATGCTATCAGGAGTGACCGTCTCTTAATTGATTAGGTTTATGTGAATTGAATTGAGAGAGGAATTCATATAGCAGACCAAATAATTCATGGTGTGAATTGAATGGTATATAGGGGTATATACACATGATTCATCTGAATGTAATAGTTTTTCCTTGAACTTCATGCATTTCTATCTTGAGAACTCTAGTTGAGAGATCGAGGAGTTACCTGATAGAAGTAGTTTTGATATATCTTGAGAAAGAATATTGAATAAAATTGGAAAAATTCCAGCTTATGGGAATGCCAAATTATCTTGGATAATCTCATCTATTACTATTCATTGGAATGGTAGGTGGACCAAAGGTCCTAACGAATTCAGTCAATTGTTGCATACTTCAGTATTGGTACTCTTGCTCTTGTTTTCTTTTTCTATTTTTCAGTAGCTTTTATTCTTAATCTGAAATTCGATTGTCCAAATAATTAGGGAAGGTTGTAGTTCTAATACTTATTTTGTTAAATCCTCGTGGGAACGATTTTTTTATACTACTTGATAACTAATGCACTTGCTAGGGTTATAATCATAGCTATCAAGTTTTTGGTGCCATTGCCGGTGATTTAATCCTAAAATAATATTAGAGCTTGTTAACCTTGGTTAATTTTGACTTTTTATTTCTATTTCTATTTATTTTTATTTTTATTTTATTTGTTCAAATTCTACTTGTGTTTAGATTCACTAGTGCATGACACTTACTAGACAAGAAGGACTAGCATGATTCGATCCTGAAACAGAGAGGACCCTTCGCTTGTTGCAAAGAACCAACAAAGGCAAAATGAAAGAGGAGGTTGAAATCGACGAACCAGCAATAGAAGTTGAGGAAGAGATGGCAGAAGCAAATCACACCCTTTTGGACTACGCCTATCCAACCATTGATGGGGCTACTTCCAGTATTTGCAAGCCCACAATTCAAGCCAACAATTTCGAAATCAAGCCTGCAATCATTCAAATGATTCAGACAAGTATTCAATTTAGTGGGTTGACAAGTGATGACCCTAATGCACATATTCTTAACTTCCTAGAAATATGTGATACATTTAAATATAATGGAGTTAGTGATGATGCTATTAGACTTAGACTATTTCTGTTTTCATTGCGTAATAGAGCTAAAGATTAGCTTAACTCACTCCCTGCAGGAAGTATCACCACTTGGAATGACCTGATCCAAAAATTCATGGCTAAGTATTTTCCACCCTCAAAAACAGCAAAATTAATTAATGATATCACTATTTTTGCTCAATTAGAGAGGGATCTCTATATGAAGCATGGGAACGATTCAAGGAGATGCTTAGGAAGTGTCCTCACCATGGGATACCAACTTGGCGTCAAATTCAAACCTTTTATAATGGTATTACCCCCTCTAATCATTCTATTATTGATGCAGCTACTGGTGGCACAATCATGAGAAAAACACCAGAGGAAGCTTATGATCTAGTGGAAGAGATGGTGTCGAACAGCTACCAGTGGAGTAATGACCGAATTGATCGAAGGAGAGTACACCACATCGATTCCCTTGCAGCCATACCTACTCAACTTGCTAGTTTGAATAAAAAATTTGATACTTTTAATATTGCAGCAATGAATACATCATCTAGCATCTCATGTGACTTCTGTGGTCAATTTGGACATATTAATTCTGACTGTTCATTAGGTAATCCTTTTGCTTCACATGAGCATGCTAATTTTATCTCTCATACTGGCAGGCCAAATTTCAACCCCTACTCAAACACATACAATTTAGGGTGGAGGAATCATCCAAATTTTTTATGGAACAACAACCAGTAAAAAGCACCCATAGGATTCCAACAACATTCGCCCCCACAAGAAAAGAAGAGTAATTTGGAAGAAATGATTTCTAAGTTCATCAATGCTATTGAAGCAAAGCTCCAAGAACATGATAAGAGATTCTTAAGTCAAGAAGCATCAATTAAGAACTTAGAAATCCAAGTGGGTTAGATTGTGAGTATGTTGTTAGAAAGAAAAGAATGATGATTGCCCAACAACACAGAGAAAAATCTAAGGGAGCAAGTGAATGTCATTACTTTAAGAAGTGGAAAAACAATTGGTGAGACCCAGAATGGTGAACAGAAAGCTGAAGTGGCCGATTCACAAAAGGAGACCGAAGGGAGTACACCTAAACTGAATTTAGATGCTATTAAACTTTCCCTCCCCTACCCTGGAAGAGTTTTGAAAGCTAACCTAGATAAACAATTTGAGAAATTTTTGGAAATGTTTAAAAAGATTCATATTAATCTCCCTCTTCTTGATGTATTGTCACAGATGCCAAATATGCCAAATTCTTGAAAGAGGTGATGTCGAATAAAAGGAAGTGGGAAGACTGTGAGATGGTGAAGCTAAACGAAGAGTGCTCAGCCATTCTTCAAAATAAACTGCCCCCAAAGCTTAAGGATCCATGGAGTTTTTCTATACCTTGCACCATAGGGAATAATGAATTTGAAAAAGCTTTATGTGATTTGGGTGCTAGTATAAATTTAATGCCCTACTCAATTTTTGAAAAACTTGGATTGCATGAACTAACACCTACTACTATTACCCTACAATTAGTTGATAGAAGCAATAAATATCCTAGGGGAATAGTAAAAGATGTTTCAGTCAAAGTGGGCAATTTTATTATTCTTGTTGATTTCATTGTGTTGGATATGGAGGAAGATAGGACAATGCCTCTGATTTTAGGGAGATATTTTCTTGCTACTGGTAATGCTTTAATTAATGTGCGAAAAGGTCTACTTACCCTTAGAATCAATGGTGAAGAAGTGGTGTTTAATGTATTTAAAACCATGAAATATCCCAACACAATTGAACATGAAATTTATGCAATTGATAGCATTGATGTTGGCGGAGGTGAAATTAACGCATCTAAATTAGATGATCCTTTAGGAAGCTGCATTCTTAACTCTTGTAAAAATGTGCAAGTTTTGGATGAAGAAATTAAGGAGGTTTTGAACTGTTTGGAGGTTGGCCAAGAAGGATTCAAGCCAAGACAAGGTAATTCTCATTATATTATATTGCCAACTTCTAATGAGAGACCGTTACCCTCTGTTTTGCAGGCCCCTATTCCAGATTTGAACCCGCCCATGATGGATGAAAGGGAAGCACACCGAAAGCTACAACCATGAGAGTTAGAGGATTTGATTCATGATTATTAAAAATAGGGAAGTTTGCTTTTCCTTTTTCTTTTTGTTTTTATATTTCTAGTTTAGTTTTTCTGCACTTTGTTTACATTTAACCTCACATTGGGTAAAATGTAAGTTTCAAGTGTGGGGGAGGGGATTTAGGATTTAGGTTAGAATTTAGGTTGCATTTTAAAATTTAATTTAGGTCGTGTTTTCTGCATTTGCTTTAAAAAAATTTAAAAAAAAAATCAAAACCTCAACTCTTTTGAAATCAACTGAAACAATGTTCTAGGAAAATTTTTGTGAACCTAGTAATGAGGTATGATCAAGGGGTACGTGACTTATCTGAAGCAATTTTCAGTTAAGCTAGTCCTAAATTTAGGTTTAAGTAAATGGGGTAGTTGTTTTATCATTGCTACAATTGGTAGGATGGAGCATAAAATGCACCTACCAACCAAGCAATTCAATAATAGGATGGAGCATAAAATGCACCTACCAACCAAGCAATTGTTAGACAGTTGTATGCCCTTAGCTTTAATTAGAAATATGTACATTATGAATTTATTGTAAATGAATAAAACACACATTTAATTCATGTTCCTGTGGTGTGTTTCTGTGTAATACCCTTAAATTGGACACTTAATGAGACTTGTGTTAGTTTAGAATGTTCACAGCCATTGGGTAAGTCTGGGGAGATTTATCCTGCCAAGGCTGACACTGGTGTGCTGCCAACTATTGGGGTGGCTTGTCTCAGTTACCAGGGTAAGACCCGAAGCACATGCAGTGTATGATTAATAGAACCTTTGAACTGGACCAGATTTCCAGTTTTTCCCTGGGCCTTGGAGATAGATGGGCAAAACTGAAAAGTTACACCTCACCCTTGGACTCGATTATGATACTACACTAGGTGTCAAATTGGGCTATCTTTGATGTACCAATTAGTGAGATCCTTAGCGGGGGTCAAAACCTGGGTATGTTGGGATAGTCTGAGAATTCATTTGAGTGGGTGATCATAGTGACAGAATCAGCCCCTTTGTCGGACAAAGGTAATGATCGGGGATGCACTCTCTCACTGATGGAAACCAAGACTGCCGGCAGCCGATTTCAATTGTTGAGATTTTGTTTTGCAAAATATATTTATATAAAGATATATATATATATATATATGTTATGGTTTCGAAATGATTTGCAAAAGGTTTTAATTCCCAAGATCCATGTAAGCAGAGAGTGCAACACTGTTCCTTGCAGTCGAAGGAGAGGTCCTCCCTTGTCAGGCAGTGTTTGATCATTACGGGGTGAAAGGTTAAGTGTAAGACCATTGAGGATAATACCTGGTGGGCTAATCTTGCATCTACCCACAGTCCTTGGGTGTTACAAGGTGGCTTGGCCCAGAGACTACTTAGAGTAAGTGTTGGGCCCATAGAACCCATAAAATGGGTTTCAGGGGGTGCACTATCCATCACAGTGTATTCGACCAGGCCTTGTAACAAAGGCTAGGCTGAACCCATGTGGCTGTGATGAATCTACAATTTATCTATAATTTTTGAGGACTTTAGCATGGATTTTTATGTTAGTTTTATTAATTTTTGCCTTAATTTAGCTTAATGCTAAGAATAAGTTTCAGGAATAATTAATCCAAGAAAATGAAGGAAAAAGGCAAGAAAAGAATGTTCAAAAAGGCCAATTTCAGCCCAGCCCGGTTGTGGAAGCAAGAGAGAGCATTTCGGCCCAAGAAGACCAAGTGGATTCCTTGAGAAAACCCACGAAAAGAAAGCCTAGCTAAGAGTAGAATTCAGCCCAGCAAAGAAGGCCCATTCTAAGCCCAAAAGAGCAGCTCAAAGTATAGCTATCATGTGCTAAGAAAGAGCCTAAATGCAGCCCAAATAGCAGCCCTTAGGAGGCTTTCAAGAGAGCTCTAGAAAGTTCAAGAAAGGGGTGTAATACACCCCATTCTAGAGGCTTCAAGAAGGGGCAAGAGCCCCCTTGAAAAACTATATAAGAAGGCGTCTAGGAGGGGGGAGAGGTGTTCAATTGCTTGAGATGAAGGCTCTCCCACTCTTAGAGGTTCGGCCACCTTGAGAGAAGAGAAGAGAAGAAGGTTAGGTGCAAGGAAGAAGAAGAAGAAAGGCTGAAGGAAGTTCAAGTCAAGCAAGCAAGAAGAAGAATGTGAGTTTGAAATTGGAGGTTTGTGATTTAGAGATCTCTTGTAATAACTCAATTGTAGTTTCATTCTCCTTTAATTTGAATTCAGTTTCTTTGTTATATTTTCTTTCCTCTTTCTCCTTCTTCCATTCTTTCTTGATGTATTTCAACTTATAAAATTTTAGTTCAGCAATCAAATTCCTTTTGATTCATTCGAATGGTTATGAATTGCACTTAAAGTTTCTTGAATAGGGGTTAAATTGTAGATTAATTGACCAATTAACCTTCAAAACTCAGATCTGAATTATCAGATCTGAGATTGCAAGATCTGAATTGCTTGGAAGAGAATTCAGATATGCAAATTTCAGATTGGCTGAATGGATTTAAAGCTTGGAATTCCTAGAGTGCTTGAGAGAGACTCTAGGAATTCAGATCTACTATTCAAGAACTGAATTGAGTGCAAGGTTAGAGAAAACTTGCACAATTCAGTTGGTGATCATTTCAGATTTGAATTGATGCCTTAGAAGTGTTTGAAGAAATGAATGCATGGGGATTAGATTCTTGCTAGAGATAGAAGAACCGTCACTCATGCATAGGATGAACATGCACTTGAGAGAGGCTATTCATGACCTTGGAGTTTCACCAAACCAAGGCTTAATCATGATTTATTCGAATGATCCAAATTGATAGATTATTGAATTCTGAGATTGACATTTATTGCTTACTCTTCTAACCTGATTTGAAGGCAATTGGGCCAATGATTTAGATAGATTTTAGTTTATGATTTTTAGCTTTCATTAAAGTTTTGATTTATTTGTTAATCAGATAAGAAGTATTCAATTCAGTATTGATACTTGTTACCTAAATCATCATGGGAATGATACTTCACTCACTACTTTATTGCTTGAATGGCTAGTGCACTTGCTAGTGTCACAATGAGCCACACATCAAGTTTTTGGCGCCGTTGCCGGGGATTTAGGGAAACAATATTAGGAAACATTGAGTATTCTTAATCTGGTCTCATTCAGCATTACATTCATAGTTGGTTTAATTTGCTTAATTTTTCATTTTTGCTTTGAATGCAACTGCTGTATTACTATAGTTATGCTTCTTTTCTCTTTAGTAGATTACTTTATTTTCCTTGTTTCAGTTTAATTTTAATAAAATGAGACATGTTTTTCTTTCTATCTTGAAGTTATTACCCTCTAAAAGAAAAAAAAAAAAAAACCAAATCATGAGTGTTGTAGATCTGAGTTGCATTCGACACTCAGATCTGCTATAGCAGAACTTCAGCACTCAACCGAAAAAAAAAAAATCTACTTATGTTTCAGCCCTCTATAACTTTTTTTTTCTTTCATTACAAAAAGAAAGAAAATATGAAAATGAAAAGAAAAAAAAAGAACCATATAAACAAAAGAATAGAAAGTAAGGATTCAGATCAGAACTCATATCTGAGTTCAGATCTGAGTTCTGCTATAGTAGATTTGCAACAGTTTAGATCTGAGTTCCCTTGAACTCAGACCTGAACTGATGTAAATTTAAAGGGTAATTGGGAGTTATCATCACCCCAATACACCCTAGAACAAATCTGCTATCTCTCCAAAACAATTGAATAGCATTGGGTAAAGAAATTCAGATCTGAAATCACCCAGATTTGAACTGGGGCTGTGAACAAAGCAGGATACAGGGTAGACTTTGCAATGTTAGATAACTTATACTATGATCTTTTTTGAGCTGATTTGGTTGAGGAAAAGTGTGTTTATTTTGAGAAATTTTTTTTTGAGGCCTCAATAATTTTAATGCAATGCAACACCTCCACACATTTTTCTATTTCAGACTTCTCTTCTGATATTGCAGATCTGCAACAGTTCAGATCCGAGTTCATCAGAACTCAAACCTGAACTAATGCAATCATGAGGTGAATTAGGAGCCATCATCACCCCAACTCACCCTATTATCCATCTGCACGCCCCAAAATAATTGGATAGTAAAGAAGGGCATTTAAGACCATAACTCAGATCTATATAACATTGGAACTCAGATCTGAGTTCAGTTATCACTTCGGTTGTTACAGATCTGCAATAGTTCAGCTCTTAGTTCAAATGAACTCAGACCTGAACTGATGCAATTTTGAGGGGAATTGAGTATCATCACCACCCTAATTCACCATAGGGGACTTATGGTGTTCCCCTAAAAGCACTTTGGTAGCAGCATCTGAAGAAATTTAGATCTGAACTAATTCAAATCCGAATTGCAGTTGAGGACTGAACCAGAACTTTGAATTTTTGATGAACTATTTTCTCTGCTCTATGCACTTATAACCAAGCTAATGTATCTGAGGAGATGTATGTTTGAATTAAAAATTTGTGATACCTCAGATATCTAATGAAAAGCAGAGCTTCCTAAGTGTTTCTAGTAAGTTCAGACCTAGCAGGGCTGCTACCTACTACAGCAAGGCTGAATTAGGGCAGGTTTGGGAACATGTTTGTATTACAATTAACGTTACTAAATTGGCATTGTAAATGGTCCTGGGCTGATCTTTGAAATTTTTTGAGTTAGATAGCTCTAATTTCAGCTGTGCATGAATAGAAAGTCTAGTAGATCTGAATGGGTGTGTGCAGCCGTGTGTACTACATTCCAATAAGTGTATACTCCAAGGGCTACACTGATGGAGCCATGTTTCTTCTCTTGATACTTGATTGTTCCATCCTTAGTTTCAGTTTTAATGTAGCTTATGTAAATCAAATTTCTCTTGTTCTTTTGGTTCTAAAAAAAAATTATAATTCTCAAAATGAGTTCAGATCTGAATTGCATTCATCAATCAGACATGCACTCATCCAAAAAGATTTTGGTTACATTGCTGTATTTTGTTTCAATTTTCTTCCTTTTTAAAAAGAAAAAAAATAGAAAAAGAAAAGAAAAAGAAAACAATGAAAGAATAGCATGTGAGCTTTCAAATTTGAAACTCATATTTGATGTTCAGATCTGAGTTCAGCCTGTTGTAGGTCTGCATTCTACTAGGTTTAGATCTGAGTTCATCTGAACTTAGACCTGAACCTACTCAATTTTGATGTGAATTCGGGTAGTGATAGCACCCAATTCACAATTTGATGCATCAAACTTGCCTCATTGATGAAAATTTAAGCCATGAATGGTAAAATCAGATCTGAAGTGCATGAGAATCTGAGGCAGTATAAGTACATGATCTGAAATTTTTGTGAACTTGATGGTTTGTTATCTTTTAAATCACTTGCACCCGATCTTAATTGGTTGTGGATTGATGTTTGGATTGGATTAGGACTGATGTTTGGGAGGCCCGAAAGGTCCAAAAAGAGCTTCGTAGTTTTGATGTACTGGCATTCAGATCTGAATCAAGGCTGCTTACAGTATAAAGTTGCAGATCTGATTTTAGGTTTCTGCAATTACTTAATATGAGCCACACAAGCTTGGATGTCCATTTCTAAATTTAAAGTTTTTAATGGCCGACTCTGATTTCTAATAAAGTTGCAGACCTGAAATGCAGGTAGTCTGATATGAGTTCTGATATGAAATAACTACGGACTGAGTTTTGTTCTATCTGAATTATAGTAGTTAACAATGCCAAACATTGCAAACCTGATTTCGGGTCTTAGCAATTGTTTGATATGCATGAGTTATACAGGTTTGGTCTTTAATTGTAGGGCTTAAAATCCTTAAACCAAGCCTAACTTAGGACTTGTTTCAGTTTATTTTAGGTCCTCTTAATATATTTTTCAGATCAGATCTGATTCAGCCCTAATTCAAATCAGATCTGATCCCAGACCTAATTGATATATCCTTGAGTGCAACATTTTTTTTTAGATCCACTGTCCTAGCATCAAGTAGTTATTGTATATGATTGAATAAATAACTATGTATTTGATTTTAGCTACTATAAAAATTCACAATGACCACTGATTTCAGTATCATTGGCTATTGTAATTTCATATCTGAACTCAGATCCAAAAGTGGATGTTCTCAGTAGGTAAGTTTGCAGATCTGATTTCAGGTCTCTGCAATCAATTGAGGCATACAAGACATTTAAGTTGGGACTTGAAAGAGAAGTCTTAAGCTCTTGGGATCAAACTTATTTCAGACTTAACTGCAACAAATTTTAGACCTACTTATTGATATTAGGTTTGGAATTTTTGTAAGTGATTGTTCTCAAAAGTTAAGTTTTCAGATCTAATTTTTTTTTTTTATGGTTAGAACCTGAAGAGTAGCCTAAAGATAATAAATTCAGCAATGATTGTAGATCTATTTACAGTAGATTTTTAGATTTGTTTACTTATGTTCATTTAAGTTTAGAATAGTGTGTAATAAACTCCATTGTTGATTTAGCTAGCTCTCTTTTCCATTGAACATCTACTTCACACTTGAATGTTGGTTTAGTTTAAGTAATGGAGCTATGTCTTTCTAGTTTGCAAATTTATTAGTGTGGATCATATCTGCATACCTTCACTTACATTGCTGAAATTCTAATGTAGATTTGAGCACACAAAAAACAAAAAAATCAAATAACTTTGGTAGTGTGCTGATTTCAAGAACTCTTAGACTTCTAGGCTAGTTTCAATCTTGTAAATCACTTGTTTATCACTTGCATATCAGATTCCAAGAGATATTTATATTGGCTTTTGGTCTTGTTTTTGAATTTTTTTTGTTAGATAGAATTCAAACTTCTTGGCCTTGTAAGTTTCTATCGTGTATTACATATTGGTTAAATTATTTACATTGTTTGGAATTGTGTATAGTAGTCTTTTTATTGTTTGGCTCAGATTATTAGTTAGAATAAAGCTTCTGATCTCTCCTTCTAGTTTGAAGTGATTTCTAGGAGAAGAGGCCTCCCACCAAAAGAACCATTGCAAAATTTGAAAACAATCTTCAGGGAGTCCTCTATACATCATTCTCTTTCCTTGGTATTACTCTTGTTGGTTTTATTGTGACTCCCTAACACTAGAAACATTGAGGACAATGTTCATCTTAAGTGCGGGGGAGTGAGCCCAAGCCTAGGGTATGGGGGATGAAATCATGCACCTCATTCACCCCAACACGCATATGTAGGCAATGACATAACCAAAAAAGGACTGGAACCCCTCAGTTCATTACTATTTATTTGATGATTTTTAAGAAGGAATTCAATGAGTCGAGGGAGACTGATGTACTTGTTAAGTTTTTATTATTGTGAATGACCCAATTTGATATATGCATGAGAAAAGGGGAGCTGAATATGCCTTTTAGCATGACTAGCCCTAACTATCTTCATGTGTATGGAAGCCCTTGATTTCATGGTTAATGGTCAAGAGAGCTAGTGCACATCTGAAGTGCTGATTCTTGAGGTTCAATAATTGCAAAGAAGGACAAAAGCCCTTTTAACATGACTAGCAGCTCAGAACATGAGTCCTATTTACCTACCTCAAGTAAGTGACCAGTGTGAAATGGAGCATAAGATGCACTCACACCCAAAAAAAAAAAGAGAGAGAGAAAAGTGTGTGAGATGGAAAAGAAGAAGAAAAGGGTGAGATGGAGCATAAGATACACTCACCCTTAGAAATAAGTAATTGTGGTGACAACTAAGGTTCAAAGGGGCACTCTAAAGTTGAACTCTCATTAAGATTTAGTTACAGATGTGAAACTTAGAGAAATTTGATTATTAACCTTGACAATTAAGGAGCTGATTTATATATGAATTTGGAGTGAAGGCTAGACTATGATGAAATTCATATTCTCCTTTCCTTGGATCTTATACATATGCTAAATGGTAATTTACAAGAATAAGAGCTGAGCACATACAAAAGTTCCCCGACTACTCAATGCATTTCTATCTTAAAAAATTCACCAGGTAAATGGTGAGAACAGAAGGGGGGAATATTTAGTTTATGGCTGTTGTCTTTGATTGAGGACAAGCAAAAGCTTAAGTGTAGGGGTATTTGATAAACCTACAATTTATCTATAATTTTTGAGGACTTTAGCATGGATTTTTATGTTGGTTTTTAGTAATTTTTGCCTTAATTTAGCTTAATGATAAGAATAAGTTTTAGGGATAATTAATCTAAGAAAAGGAAGGAAAAAGGCAAGAAAAGAATGTTCAAAAAGACCAATTTCAGCCAAGCTCGGTTGTGGAAGCAAGAGAGAGCACTTCGACCCAAGAAGAGCAAGTGGATTCCTTAAGAAAACTCATGAAAAGAAAGCCTAGCTAAGAGTAGAATTCAGCCCAACAAAGAAGGCCCATTCTCAGCCCAAAAGAGCAGCTCAAAGTATAGCTATCATGTGCTAAGAGAGAGCCTAAGTGCAGCCCAAATAGCAGCCCTTAGGAAGCTTTCAAGAGAGCTCTAGAAAGTTCAAGAAAGGGGTGTAATACACCCCATTCTAAAGGCTTCAAGAAGGGGCGAGAGCCCCCTTGAAAAACTATATAAAGAGGCCTCTAGGAGGGGAGAGGTGTTCAATTGCTTGAGAGGAAGACTCTCCCACTCTTAGAGGTTCGACCACCTTGAGAGAAGAGAAGAGAAGAAGGCTAGGCGCAAGGAAGAAGAAGAAGAAGGGCTGAAGGAAGTTCAAGTCAAGCAAGCAAGAAGAAGAATGTGAGTTTGAAATTGGGAATTTGTGATTCAGAGATCTTTTGTAATAACTCAATTGTAGTTTCATTCTCCTTTAATTTGAATTCAGTTTCTTTGTTATATTTTCTTTCCTCTTTCTCCTTCTCCCATTCTTTCTTGATGTATTTCAGCTTGTAAAATTTTAGTTCAGCAATCAAATTCTTTTTGATTCATTCGAATGGTTATGAATTGTACTTAAAGTTTCTTGAATAGGGGTTAAATTGTAGATTAATTGACCAATTAACCTTCAAAACTCAGATCTGAATTATCAGATCTGAGATTGCAAGATCTGAATTGCTTGGAAGAGAATTCAGATATGCAAATTTCAGATTGGCCGAATGGATTTAAAGCTTGGAATTCCTAGAGTACTTGAGAGAGACTCTAGGAATTCAAATCTACTATTCAAGAACTGAATTGAGTGCAAGGTTAGAGAAAACTTGCACAATTCAGTTGGTGATCAATTCAGATTTGAATTGATGCCTTAGAAGTATTTGTAGAAATGCATGCATGGAGATTAGATTTTGCTAGAGATAGAAGAACCATCACTCATGCATAGGAAGAACATGCGCTTGAGAGAGGCTATTCATGACCTTGGGGTTTCACCAAATCAAGGCTCAATCATGATTTATTCGAATGATCCAAATTGATAGATTGCTGAATTCTGAGATTGACATTTACTGCTTACTCTTCTAACCTGATTTGAAGGCAATTGGGACAATGATTTAGATAGATTTCAGTTTAGGATTTTTAACTTTCATTAAAGTTTTGATTTATTTGTTAATCAGATAAGAAGTATTCAATTTAGTATTGATACTTGTTACCTAAATCATCATGGGAATGATACTTCACTCACTACTTTATTACTTGAATGGCTAATGCACTTGCTAGTGTCACAATGAGCCACACATCAGGCTGATGTGCAGATCAATGTTTGGGTCCCACGCCATACATGAAAGCCCAACTGGGCAACAGTTTGGAAGGCTAAGTGAGTACATTACCTTAAATTGGCCTTAAGCCCATTTTGAACTGGGTTGAGTTGATCAGTCAATTAAAAGGGGTGAATTCTGAGATGGATCAGCTGATAGGATTGGGCCTAGACCCTATCCACATAGAGAGTCCAAGATCTAAATAAGATTTAGATTTGGAAGCCTCCTAATTAGATTAGGAGATGGCTGATCTGATCTGCAGATAAGATAAGGGTTCTCCCTTATCACTTAAAGGGACTTCTAATCCAAATATAATCTGGATCAGCAGCTCCTAATAAGATTAGGAGTTGATCCCTTTAAATGTATAAAAGGAGGAGGGGGCGGTAGCCTTTAGACATGCAACCTAAGACTCTTGTTTTTAGAGCTGAAATCACAAAAGAGAGATTTCTACAACCTCTGCAAAATCTCTCTTGCCGCCTCCTTCCTGCCGCCGCCATTACCTTTAATTCGATCTCCAGGTCTTGGGAGAAATCAAGATCTGATCTTGATACCAATCTTTTGGGAAAAGATTGATTAGAGCTGTACTCACAAGCCATCCAGTTGATTCTTGCAAAGGGTCAAGTTCTTTTTTAAGAACATTGCTGATTTTGCTCCATCCTACACTGTGCCATCTTCAGTGGGAGCAGTCTTTGGATCCTCCCTTGGGTGTGAACACCTCCATTGGGAGATACTAATTCTCTGTATCAGGTACATCCTCCCTCCTACTCCTTTTGGTTCAGCTCTGGTTTGGTTCATGGTTCAAAATTGATCCTTGAAAATTATATTTTCTAAAATAGGGAATTCGATTCCCTACAAAGATGAGAGAAATATTTGAAATTCACCCAGCCCATTCCGTAAGACTTGGGCGTCCATGTGATGGATATCCCATCCCTTCAGTGGTATCAGAGCCATGGTTCAAATCTTGAATCATTCAGATCTGAACCTGCGCGAATGGGTAGAAGGTGTTCTACCCAATTTGCGTAGATAAGTGTTTTTGGGAATTTGCTCCCAAAATTATGGAAAAATAATCTAAAATTAAATTTTATATAAATCTGATAATTGTTTAGAATAGTTCTTTATGATTTTCTTGATTTATGGGTTGTTCGTACAAGAGGAGATCGAATTCTTGGTTTGAGTAGGGAACCTGCAAGATTTGCAGTTTCTTGATTTATTCATTACATTTGGTCTGTAATTATTTTTTTTTAGACTCAATGTATTAGGTATTTGATCTAATATAATTATAAATTAAATTAGGTTTTCTATTTCTATTTATTTTTGGATCGAAGATGGCGGCGCAAGGAAGGAGATTTCGTAGATGGGACATTCGCTATCTACGATTTGCAGTTTGTGAAATTGCATTCTGTGATCTAACCTCTGTTTTGTAGAATGGATTGTACGAACAGCCCTGGATTGACTGACTCTTGTTTTGTTTCATCAGTTCTTTAATTTCATATTATTTTCTTGAATTAAAGATTTAATTAAAAATCAAACCCTAGACCTATTCGAACCAAGATTGGTTCAAAGTGTTTGGACCAAATCTAGGGTTCGATAAAGGCTGAATATCAGCCCTAATTTTTGGGCCTAAGGATTGATAACTAATTGGATATTTAATTTGGCCCAACCTGTAAGGCCCAGTTTTAAATTGTTAAAACTACCAAAAGCCCACTTCAAAGGATAAAGCTATATGGGCCGAACTGGGTAACCCTAATTCTGCCCATATACCTAGATGATGTTAATTGTTAATATTATGGATTAAAATGGGCTTCAAATGGATTTTTACAGATAATTAATTGTTTGGATCAATTCCTCCCTGCATGTGATGTATGGATGTGTGATGTGCTACGTTCATGGGCCATAAGTACTTGGCCCATGCAGATTTGATAGTGGCTCTTGCGTTCTTGCACACCATTGTCATGGTGTCTCTCCTGGTCATTGGATGACCTCCCTCTATGGTGGGCCCCACACCACCTGAAGAGGTTACGTGTGTAACCCTAGCCGATTTAGGCCCATCGAAATCTGGCTTTATGAAAGTCAGTGGGAGCCATTTTGGTTTTACCTAAAATAAACTAGGGCATAATTTTTGTTCCCTCCAATAAATATGAGTGCACATGATAGGGAGATTCATGTGATGAACTCTCTAAAGGCCTTCCATCATTAGCATGAGGATGGGTCCTTCAGTAATGAGGAAATGCACCAGAAAATGGGCTATCCATTTGTTGTTGGGCTTGTCTAAGTGTTTCATAAGATGATAGGGGCGTCATAGACCGATATGGGAGAGGCTTCACTAGAAAATGGGAACTCTCTCATGGTACCTTGGCGTTCACGAATATGATGGGTGAGCACTCACCAGACATAAAGGTTTACCTGAAAATGGCTCTGAACCTTGTCTGACAGAGGCCAAAGGGAAAGCTCATATGATGAGTGGATATGATCCTTCACAGAAAGGTGGTGGGGTTTTGCAGCTAAAACAGTTGGCTCCATGCACCCTATGTAGTTTCCCACATTTCCAGAGACAATGCGCTGTCTCCGTCCCTGAGGAGGGAAAACTCAGAGATGAACAAATGGGAATGGAACATAGATTAAAATCCTTGTTTGTGATATGAACATGAATCAAATAAGGTTGTGGACTGATATTTGTTGTTTTTATCAGAAAATGGCAAACGGGCAATTTGCAAAGCTTCTTGACGACAACAAGCTTAAGGGCCCAAACTATGCCGACTGGTACTGTAACCTAGTGTTTGTTTTAACATCTGAAAAACTGGACAAGGTAGTAAAGTCTCCTACCCCGGAGCGCCCGGGTGATAGGGCTTCTAAAGCCCGAAGGAGAGAATTGCAAGATTGGGAGGATAAAAACTCCCTAGCCCGCTGCTATGTCGTTGTTTCTTTGGATAACTCAATATAAAGGCAGTTCGATCAGATTGAACTTGCTAAGGACATATTGGACAGTCTGAAAACAATGTACGAAGAGCAGAACCGTTCTACTCGGCTGAAGGTCTTGAAAATGTTCATAACCGCTCAGATTCCAAGGGGCAGAAAGTTCACGACCACTGTTTTCGGATGATGGGATACATTAACGAGCTAGAAGCCCTTGGATCCGAGCTAGATCTTGGCACTCAAGTGGATGCCATTCTGAACTCCTTACCCTCTTCCTTCAATGGGTTCATATTAAACTACAATTTGAACAAGTTGAATGTTAGCATCCAAGAGCTCAGCAATATGTTGCAAAGGGCCGAGGACTTACTTAAGAAAGATGAGCCTATGGTGATGCTTGTTGAAGCTAACAAAACGGGCAAGAAAAAGAGGAAGGCAAATAAGCCCCAGAAGAAGACTATCAAGCCCAAGAAGCAGAAGAAGGACAAGACAACAGATGTGTGTCACTTCTGCAAACAAACCGGCCACTGGAAGAGGAACTGTCCTCACTACCTGGAATCCAAGGAAGGTAATTTTGAATCTTGTATCATAGGAACCAATTTATTAGTGGCTTTTGCATCCTGGTGTATTGACTCCGGGACTTCAACTCATGCATGTAACTCACTGCAGGGGTTCAAGGTAAGTAGAAGGCTGAATGATGGAGAAGTGATGCTCTACTTGGGGACTTCTGCAAGCGTTGAGCTACGGCAATAGGCATCGTAGAATTAAAATTTAGAGAAGGAAATATTGTACTTAAAGATTGTCTTTTTGTGCAAAATCTAAGAAGAAATTTGATTTCTGTTTCAAAACTGTGTGCGGATGGATATTTTGTCTTTTTCAGTAATACGATTACTATTAAAAGAAACAATAAATTCATCGCATATGGGGAACTGCAGAACGGTCTCTATGTTCTACATCCTTCTCTAGAAACTAACATAGCTGAAATTACGTCGGCTGAAATCCCCAAGAAAAGAGCACGTGATACAGTTAATCCCACGTGCCTGTGGCATTACCGACTTGGCCATATTGGTATTGACTGAATCACAAGACTGGTAAATGATGGTCCTTTGGATTTTCTAACGGTAGAAGATCTTCCCACTTTTGAACCTTGCCTTCAGGGTAAGATGACAAAGAGGCCATTTAACGGTAAGCCTGAAAGATGTACAGGCACGCTTGACCTTATACATACTGATGTATGTGGTCCCCTGAGTGTTAGGACCCGTAACCAACACGTGTATTTCATTACATTCACTGATGACTATTCTCAGTATGGTTACGTGTACTTAATGAGACATAAGTCTGAATCCTTTGAAAAGTTCAAAGAGTTCAGACAAGAGGTTGAGAAACAGTTAGGGAGAGAAATTAAGTCCCTTCGATTAGATCGGAGCAGCGAATATCTCTCTAATGAATTCAGGGACTACTTAAAGGTAAGCGGGATGGTATCGCAGTTAGCTTCTCCTGCTACACCACAACTTAACAGTGTTTCAGAGAAGAGGAATAGGACCTTATTAGATATGGTCCGGTCACTTCTCATCCATTCAGAGTTACCCACATCTTTTTGGGGATACACATTAGAGACTATGATATACGTGCTAAACCGGGTTCCAACCAAATTGGTTCCTAAGATTCCCTATGAGATTTGGACCGGAAAGAAACCAAGTGTATGACACTTGAAAATTTGGGGTTGTTCGGCTTACGTTAAAAGAACGAATCCGGACAAATTGGAATCCAAGACCAGTTGTTGCCTATTCGTAGGCTACCCAAAGGGCTTAGTGGGCTACCTATTCTATGATCCAAGTGAGTAGAAGGTGTTCTGCAGTCAGAATGCACAATTCTTAGAAAATGACTACATCCTGGACAATCTTTGTCAAGAAATTGTTCTTGATGAGGAGAGCTCAGATGTAGTGGGAGGTGTCCCACAAGTTCCAGGTAGTGACCAACCTAGAAGATCTACCCGGGAGTTGCGACCACCAGGAATGTGTGATCAAACTTGGTGATATTTGGCCACTAGCCGGCCTCTACAGGTACTGTGACTCGTCTGAGAGGTCTGATCTCCTGGAGCGCCGATCTGATTTGCGAGTTTGCGAGGGAGACTAGCTTCTGGATTTGTTTCTTCCCCTGCTCGGGGACTTGCTCTTCCTTCTTTTTTGTCTGCCATTACTTGTTTCTTCATTGTCTCTTTTCCTCTTTTCTGTTGGTGGGTTGTCGGCCTTCTAATTGATTTCCTCTTCGGTAGCGATGAACTGGTGGGCTAGCTTAAGGAATTCGGTGATATCCTTTGGTTTGTTGGCCACCACATGCCATTTAAACTCCTTGTGGGTTATTCATTTCTTCACTGTAGTGAATCTTACCGCCGAGTCGAGGTCTGGTATCTATAGGCAAGTGTTGTTGAAGCACTTAATATACCTTATGATTGGTTCTCCTTCCCTTTGAACTACGTTGAGAAGGCTTTCTTGTGACTTTGGGCACTTCTTGCTAGTGATGAAGTGCGAGGTAAATAAGTCTGCAAACTGGGACCAACTTTTTATGGAGCTCGGCATGAGATTTCGGTACCAGGTGCGGACTACCTCTTTGAATGTAGTGGAGAAGGCCACACACATACAAGACTCATTTGCCCTAGCTAGGTGCATCTGAGACTGGAAAGAGTCCACATGGTCATTGGGGTCGAATGACCTGTCATACTTGTCTAAGGGAGGCATCTTGAAATCTTTAGGCATTGGAGTCGCCAAGAGCTTGGGAGATAGAGGGGACGACCGACAAAGCAATGGAGGCACGGTCTTCATAGCCACCGAGCTCACTTCTTCCTTCCCTTTGATTTGCTTTTCTGGCTTTGCTGGCGAACTATTCTTGACCGAGGTATGACGTGTTTTGTGACATTGCCATCGTTGCTTCACTGGTTCGGCGTTGGTGTTGCGGACTTCGATGTGCTTTGGTACCACTTTGTCGCGAGGTAACTCCTGGTTCCTTGTGGGATTTTGGGGCTGGCTATCATGAGGGACGAAGAGGCCCTATCTCGAGTTCGCACCTCGAACCCCGAACTAGTTACCTGCTAGTGAACCGTTGTTTTCTTGCTATAAATGTCGAGGAGGATTGGTCCTGTTAGGCTGAGTATCCCCAGACTTGTTTCCGAGGTTCCCTTGCGAGGCCGGTGGAGTAAGCTAACTGTCTCTTCTCCCACGGGGCGAGACTTGACTCCTGAGAGGAATCGGTACTTGTGAGGTCTCTTCACCCCGGTGAGGAGATCGACTGATGATCTGGTTAGTCCTATGCTGGTACTGATTCTGATGGGCCCGTAGGTGCCAAGGTGGAACCGACTGCTGGTTTTGCGGCAGTGGAAGGAACTGATGCTGATACTATTGGTAAAAACAATGCTACTGATACTGTTGAAACTGCTGGACCTGCTGCATCTAGATCTGGATAGCCCAGACGCACTAAACCAGGCCGTTGAACTGGGACTACCCGACTCTAGAGGGAACCACAAAAGGCTCAGAAAAAGTTGCGCCTACCACTAGGGGAAGTGGGACGCTCTCCTATGTGGTGTTTGGTGGTGCGGTCAGTGTTGGAACTCCAAACGCAGTCAGCGGGATGGTGAATTGGCCGATGCACACCGTAGGGGGTTGGGGTTGCCCCCCAGAGACTTTCATCTCGTTGCTTTTCCCAGTATGACTGGAATATGCCATTGACGTAGAAACCAAGGTTGGTAACTGTGAAGAATGGGGATGACCTTTCGATCGTTTCCCATAGACGGCGCCAATTGTTGTTGCGCGATCTGACTACTCCTAGCTAGAGGGCGATTTGGCTTCCAATTGAGTAGTGAGTTGGATCTATCTGCAAGACAGTGGATTAGAGAACCTGGGTAGCTAATCCGATGAGGTCGCTCCGATGCTTAAGTCAGTAACTCTACTGTGCGAGCTTAAAAGCTTGAGAATTTGGGAGCTAGTGAGCAGAGTAACCACGCATACCTTTGCCTTGAGGTTTCATGCCTTTATATAGTGAAGTAGTGGTGAGCTTCATGAAAGAGCTCCGAGATCTCCGGGGTGTGGAGATAAGGTTCGTTTCGCCATTGAAGGAGAGCGGTGTGTAGATAAGGCTTATAGTTTCACTTCCGATCTCGAGAAATTTGGGATCCGTTGGAGAGGCCTCTGGAGTTAGTTACGTAGTGATTCGAGTCATTAGCTCTGAGCTGGTACTTCAATTCTGTAGTCTTGAACTGGATTGGATGCCGGGGTGTCTCTACACCGAGGTGGGATTTGGGTTGATGTGGCTGAATACCCAAGCTCCTAATGTTGCGAACTAGACTTTCCAAGCTGAGCTATCATCCCTTTATCTGATCGCGTCCATGTGTCTCCTTCTTGCTAGGTCGTGCCAAATTGCCCTTCATCAATTACTAATACTAATGATGATAATTATTACTTCAGAATGTTAATTAATTAATGATAATTAATAAGCATTTTAATAATGTCAATTATTAATTGGGATATAATCATTTTATATTAATATTAATTCATATTAAATATTTTATAAATATATAATTAGTGTTACTTATTTACATTTTCATTATTGCAAGTAATTATAATTAATACTATTATTGTTCTCAAATAAATACTTCATTTAGTGAAAGTTAAACTATAAAACTTTCAATTATTCAATATTGTTAAACTTAAAGAATTATAAAAGCAAATATTATTTTGTGAATTAACTAAAAAAAGTAATTATAAAAAATTGATTACTTAATAAAAATAGAAATAAAATAGTAATAATAATAATAATAATAATAATAATAATAATAATAGTAGTAGTAGTAGTAGTAGTAGTAGTAATACTTTAATATTACTGATTTCAAAACGAAAACACACATAATAGGAATATATTAATAATAATAATAATAATAATATACTTATTATTACTGATTTCATAATTATTAATATATTATTAGTTTATTAATAATACTGATTATTGTTAAAAAATGTTAATAGCAAAATTTAATTACTTAGAATTATTTGCTGAAATTACCTGTTTCAATTCGGACAGATAATTAATTATTAATTATTAATTTTTTAAATTAATATTTACTGAATAATTTTAATTACTCTTTTATTTAACGTTCTTATTTTTGAATAATTGGTTGTTTATGTTCAATAATTTTTTTTTGCAAAAATCTAAATAATTTTTAATTTGCAATTATAACAATTTTAATTTTCTCTTATACAGTTTTCCAAAAAAAATAAATAAATTAATGATATTTACCTATTTTTATCAAATTATGTATTTATCAAGTTGTTGTCATTGATGATGACGATGATGATGACACAACTTTCTGAAAGTGAGGGCTACTAATAATAATTAATGACTTCTAATAAATTAATTTCAGCTTTCAATTACTAATAATAGTATCTCACTAATAAAAATTAATTACTGATAATATTTTTTATAATAATTACTGATAATACTTAATTATTGATATTAACTAATTACTAATAATTTTTTTTCATTATTAATTCAGAATGATAATTAATAATGATTTTCATAATAGTAATTAATAATTCAGAAATAATCATTTTATATTTATGTTGAGTCATAATAATTATTTTGGAAATAAATATTTAATGTTAGTTATTGATATTAGAATTATTATCAGAAATTATAATTCATACATTTATATGAAATAATTAATTATATTATTATTATTAATAATTATAATTAATACTTACAATAATTAATAATGATTTCTGATAAAAATGAATTGCTGATTATAATTACTTACCGATAATTAATTCCTTAATTATAACAATGATAATTATTACTTTGGAATGTTAATTAATAAGTATTTTAATAATGTTAATTATTAATTAGCATAATCATTTTATATTTATATTAATTATTTGTAAATATATAATTAGTGTTACTTATGTAAATTATTATTATTATTATTATTATAAGTATTTATAATTAATACTATTATTATTCTCCAATAAACATTTCAATCTTTTCCTAAAAAAAAGGAAATTGTGCTATTAATTACTGTTAACTACTAAACTAATTAATTAATTCCAGCTATTGATTATTAATAATAATTACTGTTAACTAATTCTAATTAATTGATTACATCTATTAATTACTAATAATAATTATTATTAATTACAAATTAATTATTATTAACTACTTCTAATTAATTAATTCCAGCTATTAATTACTAATAATAATTACTCGCTGATAATAATTAAATACTGATAATAATTTCTTATAATAATTACTGCTATTACTTAGTTGTTGATAATAATTAATTATAATATTTCTCATTACTAATTCAGAAAATAATTTCTTATAATAATTACTACTAATACTTAATTACTAATAATTTATTACTGACATTAATGCTCATTATTAATTAGAAATGGTAATTAATAAATATTTTTATAATGGTAATTAATAAATCAGAAATAATCCTTTTATATTTATATTAACTCATATTAATTATTTTTAGAAAAGATATTTAATGTTAATTATTTATGTTATAATTGTTATCAGAAATTATAATTCATACATTTATTAATTATAATTATAAATAATTATTACTAATACTAATGATGATAATTAATACTTCGGAATGTAAATTAATTAATGATAATTAATAAGCATTTTAATAATGTTAATTATTAATTGGGATATAATAATTTTATATTAATAATAATTCATATTAGATATTATATAAATATATAATTATTGTTACTTATTTACATTATCATTATTACAAGTAATTTTAATTAATACAATTATTATTGTCCAATAAATATTTCATTGAGTGAAAGTTAAATTATAAAGCTTTCCATTATTCAATATTATTAAACTTAAAGAATTATAAAAGCAAGTATTTTTTTATGAATTAACTAAAAATTGTAATTATAACAAGATAATTACTTAATAAAATTAAAAATAAAATAATAATAGTTGTAGTAGTAGTAGTTGTAGTTGTAGTTGTAGTTGTAGTAATAGTAGTAGTAGTAGTAGTAGTAATAATAATAATAATAATAATAATAATAATAATAATAATAATAATAATAATAAAATACTTATTATTATTAGTGATTTCATAATTATTCATATATTATTAATCTATTAATAATACTGATTATTATTAAAAAATGTTAATATCAAAATTAATTACTTAGAATTATTTGCTGAAATTGCCCGTTTTAATTTATGGTTTTTTATGTTCATTATTTTTTTCTTTTGCAAAAATCCAAATAATTTTTCGTTTGCAATGCTAACCATTTTATTTTTCTCTTATTCAGTTTTCCAAAAGATAAAAAAATAAATTAATGATATTTACCTATTTTTATCAAATTATGCATTTATCAAGTTGTTGTCTTTGATGATGACAATGATGATGAGACAACTTTTTGAAAGAGAGGGGTATTAATAATAATAATGACTTCTAATTATTTAATTTCAGCTATTAATTACTAATAATAATATCTCACTGATAATAATTAATTACCGATAATTATTTTTTATAATTATTACTGCTAATACTTAATTATTGATATTAACTAATTACTGATAATTTTTCTCATTATTAATTCAGAATGATAATTAATAATGACTTTCATAATAGTAATTAGTAATTCAGAAATAATCATTTTATATTTATATAGACTCATATGAATTATTTTGAAAATAAATATTTAATGTTAATTATTTATATTAGAATTATTATCAGTAATTATAATTCATTCATTTATATGAATGAATTAATTATATTATTATCAATAATTATAATTAATGCTTATATTAATTAATATAATTATATTATTTTTATCAATAATTATAATTAGTTATTACTAATAGTAATGATTTCTGATAAAAATGAATTCCTGACTGTAATTACTTATCGATAATTAATTCCTTAATTAAAACAATGACAATTATTAGTTTGGAATGTTAATTATTTGATGATAATTAATTAGTATTTTAATAATGTTAATTATTACTTGGGATATAATCATTTTGTATTTATATTAATTCATATTAATTATTTGGTGAATATATACTTAGTGTTACTTATTTATATTATTACTATTATTATAGGTAATTATAATTAATACTATTATTATTCTCCAAAAAATATTTCATTTAGTGAAAGTTAAATTATAAACGTTCAATTGTTCATTATTGTTAAACTAAAAGAATTATAAAAGCAATTACTATTTTAGGAATTAATTAAAAATCATAATTACAACAAATTAATTCCTGCATAATAAGAATAACAATAAAAATAAATAATAATAATAATAATAATTTAATATTAGTAAATAATAGTAATAATAATATACTTGTTATTATTACTTATTTCATAATTAAAAATATATTATTAATCTATATTACTCAATAAAGACGTGGAATAAAAAAAAATTCAAATTACCACTAAATGAATGAACTAAAAATCTATGAGTATTCTAATTGACTTGAATTTGACACATCAACATGCCCAAAATTATAATTTCAACATACATTTCCTATTTCTATCTCCTAATTCTCATAATTCAAACATACCATTAGGTTATGCATAGGTTTCCCTACCTTTTTCCTAAAGATAAATTCTAGCTAGTCTACATGCACCTTGGGGAGCTTAGACTTAAAATCAATAACCATGATTGACTAAAAGAAGTGTTGCCACCTAATTTGGAGGTGACTTCCATGGTCCCATTATTCTCCTTTCTTTCATGTTTCTTCTATTGGATGGGTTTTAGAGTCCTAATGGCTACATGATGATGATTTGATTGTAGTCATATATTTTTCATCTCTTACTTCAGAGGATGAATGCATCTGCAAATGTTGTTTGGCATGGATTGTTTTTCTTAGTATGTAGCTATTTGAATGATATTCTTCATTCTTTGCCTCTTTGAATGGATATAATTTAAATGCTTTTATCCATTTATGTGTCCCTAAATATTAAGCAGTATTGGTGATATTGTTGTAAACATCCATCTAATTTTACTATTTATAAATAGATTAATGATTTCAATGTTATTGATACTTTTTTGAGGGTGGGTTGCTCAATAGGACATTGACTTTTTTTTGTTAAATAGTGATGTGGCACGATCCGGGCACTCCTAGCTAGCTGCTGACTAGCTCCTTGTCGGCAATAGACGACACCTGAGAAGATGAAGAAGAAGGATTCCCAGGGATTTGCCCGGTGGGAACACTCCGAAGCTTAAGTTAGAACGTTAGGGAGGAAGAAGAGAGAGTATAAAAGGCTAAGAGTGTAGATCGCGCTAGATCACTATGTCTCGAGATTAGCTCATGAGTAAGTAAGAGTGCAAGTTCAGATCTAATTCTAGAGAGAGAGTCCTTCTCTCCATTTAAAGGGCTTTTATAGGGGCATTCTTGTCAAATCAGGTGTAACTGCCACTGGGCTTCTGCCGCAGCCGTTACCTGCCAGGGCTGCGCAGGTGATCGTTACAATGTACTACCCACTTGGCTGAGTGACACATCTTCGAAGGGACAGGCACGCCACCATCTGTCGAGAGATGTGGGGCAGATTATCAAATGGGTAGGGACTGCACTGTCAGTCGAGAGACATGGCGTAGTTTGATGAGTTCGGTCGTCAGGTAGAAGCTTCTTGAGAGCATAGCATTGCTTAGCCGCGAGCTACTTTGTAGCAAGCTCTTAGGAGTACTTCGGGGTGACCCTTATCAAGGTTGGTCTTCGGGGCAGTTCTTCTACCTATGTGCTGGTGCGAGCTGGTTTCCCTAACTCGCGAGCTGAAATAATCTTGGAGTATTCCCTTCTCAATAGCTCGGGGGACCTGGAGATCGCGTTGTAGCGAGCTCCCCCTATAGAGTGCTATGACGTAGCGAGCTGTTCTATAGACTCGTTACTTGGTCGCGGTCAAGCCATGTTGCTGAGCTGTTGCTCGTGCTGAGTCAGGTCTACGCATCATCATCTCAGCAGGTTGGGTCAAATTATCCTCCATCAATTGCCCCCCGCTCCTCGAACTAAGAGTGTTTCCTTAGCGTGAGGAGTTCATGGAGTGTGGCGGATTGATTTGTCCGAAATTCAAACTTGATTGACTGCTCATATTAAATGCCTGTGCGGGAATCATGGGATTTTCTGACTTTTCGAATATCGAAAATGTGCTGAAGCGGCTCTTAACTCTGGATGTCATGCAGCCGTCATTACCTCAATCATGGGATACATGCAGCCATTCACATTTCAGGGGCACAGTGACTATAAATAGGAGGACCCCCTGGGCCTCATTTCCTTTCATGCCATCTTGCTGCCTTCGGATTCTGAGGTCGCGCATCCATCTAGTCTACCCGAGTTCCTCAGTTTACTTCGTTTTGTCTTTTCTGGTGAGTTCCAATCACTGTCAATCATGTCTGGGTACCCATACCATACCTACCACCAGGGCGGTAACCAGGACGACGATGCTCCCTCTAGCTCGGGGGGCGGGGAGCTTGGGAGCAGGTCCCAGAGGCTTAGGAGACCTCCGGTGATGTAGCATCTACTTCTTGGGGGAGAGAGTCTGACACTTTCGACCCTTCCTCCATGACAGCGGAGAGACTCAAGTCTCTAACCTGCTATTTTCACCTCCCTGGGGACCTTGTCTACAGCCTCCCCACTAGCAACTTCCCTTGGGAGCATGGTCCCAATGATATAGTTATCTTCCAGGAATAGCTCGAGGCTGGCCTGTGTCTCCCTCTACACCCCTTAATAGTAGAGGTGCTAAACCATTTTAATGTCACCATAGATCAGCTTCATCCCAACGCTATTTGGAACATGATTGGGACTATATCTTTGTGTTATGAGTACTGTCTTCCCTTGAACCTTGACATTTTTGCTTCTATTCTTTGTATAAAAAATGTCACTCCTGAGGTTCCACCAGATAGATGCTTTTACTACCTCTCTCCCCGCCGCGGCTATAAGCTCTTGTATGAGCTACCAAATAAGATTCCCACCTAGAAGCGGGATTATTTTGTGGTCTGTAACCCCGAGGGGTGGCCCATCCCAACTTCTTGGAGGGGCGTCATCCAGGACCTCGGGACCGAGTTGGACCTCGAAACTCAGAAAACGATGTTGTCCTGGGCATCGATAGGCTTCCTCTGTTTGGACTACTTGACCGAGGAGAAGCTCGTGCAGGCCGGCCTGAGTCCGGGTAGGTTGTCTTTTTAGGTCGCATAGTGCCTTGTAGTAATATTGTGTATATACATGTACATTGTTCTTTACCGAACTGATATCTTGTGGTTTCTTTTTTGGTAGCCATCATGTCTGGTGTTGACTCACGCCGCCTCCTCTCGAGCAACCAGAAGCACAAAGTGAAGAGGTCGTGCCCTGACCGGACCCCACCTCTGGGGGTACCGAGTTTGGGTCAGCTAAGCCAGACTTCACCTTTTCGCTGCCCGAAGTTTCGTTGCCTCCATCTGAAGGAGGTGCTGGCGAAGCCAGCCTTGAGGAGAGCGAGCTCCCGCAGCAAGGGGTGGTCCCTCCTGGTCCTTCTCAGTCGTTTCCCTACCCGCGGTTCCGAATGGGGAACTGGGAGGGTGTGAATGATTTCATTGTGGCTCGACAAAGGAGCCGAAGGGCGATCAGCAACGAGGAGGTCACTAAGTGTGGGGCGATGGAGTCTGGGGATTTTGTCGTGCTCGCTACCTCTCACTGTATGGTGGTAAGTGGTCCTTCTCTTCTTCTTGTCTTTCGCTTCCTTTTGTTGTCTTTTGACTTCAGTCTCTTGTTGGCAGGTGAACACCGCCATCCATGCCATGGCCCTCGAGATGCATGTCCACTCCGGCGACGCTCGTAACCAAAAGGTCATCGTTCAGAAGCTTCAGGGTGAGCTCGATCGGACTCGGGGTGAACTCTTTCACACTCGCAAGGGGAGTGAGTCCCAGGAGTTGCTTGTTTGAGACCAGGAGGCGCAGATTGCCAGGCCTTCTGAAGAGAGCGCGCTACAGGGAGGAGTCGTCGAGGGTGGCAGCAGAGAGGGAGCTCCTTCGCCAACAAGTTCGGGACTTGGAGTCCACTCTTTTGGACAGAACTCGAAACTTTGACAACATGGTGGAGACTGAGCGGGAGAGAGCGGTTTGGGACTTCAAGGACTCCCAAGAGTATCACAACCTCTAGGTGGAGTATGGCTCGAGCTTGTACCACTTCGGATTCAAGCTCTGCTGCTGGTTGGTCTGAAAGAAAATTTTCAGGCTCAACCTTGATGGCATCACCATGAAGGGTCTGTCTCTCGAGATGACAGACTAGGTGGAGGAGGAAGAGCCTGACTCCCTGGAGTATGAGGACGAGGTGGAGGAGGTGGACCCCTAAGGCTGGCAGTGTTGATTTTCTGCTTTGATTTCTGGTGGCTCCCAGGTGCCATAAGCCCGGTCTTGAAAAGATCTTGTTGGGTGGTTGAGCCCTTTCTACCTTCTACTAAACTTTTTCGAGCTGTTTTGCTCAATTTTTTTTTTTTGAAATGGTATTGAAATTCCTTCCTTTTTCTTCTAAGTATGGTGTGCTCCCTTTATTTTTGCTAAAGCGAACTCGTCATTTGAACTTTTAGAGCTACATGCTCGAGCTGTCCTTTAACATTTAAGGCATCTCTATGGTGTACCGCGAAGTGATTACCATGTGTGTCCGAACTATGCGTTCGTTGGTTATTCCTTAGTTCAATCAACGTACTGAGACGAGATATGCTTTGTGGGTTTAAACCCGAGCTGCTTATGCCTCTGATACTTCATACTTTGCCTTCACCGTTAGAGTGGCTAAGTCTTTCTTGATACCGATGTCTCAGTTAGCTCAGTATTTTAGCCCTTAGGCTAGGGGGGTGACTTATAGTGTACCCTTGATGTTTGCCCATGCCATGGAGGTGACTGGGTCTTGTTGCGTTGAGGTCGTGTTAATTCGGCATTTTGGCCCTTAGGCTCTGGGAGTGACTCATGGTCTACTCAGTAGTTATAGGTAATATTTCCTTAAGTTGACAATATTCCATGTCCGAGGTACTTGTTTCCCTTCAAGGGTTTCGAGCTCGTATGTTCCTTCCCCGAGAACTCGTTTCACCCGGTAAGGTCCTTCCCAATTCGGTCTGAGCTTACCATTGCCAGGTTCAGGTACCATAAATTTTTGAAGGACCAGGTTGCCAACGTGGAGGTTCCACTTCTTGACCCTGGCGTTATAGTACCAATCTACTCTTTGTTCATAAGTTGCGGTCCTGATATATGCAAGGTCCCTTATTTGGTCGAGTAGGTTGAGGTTGGTATGTAGCTTGTCTTCAGGGCCCTGCCCCCCAAGTGTTTGCCGCACAGACCCTCATGAGTGTTGCAGAGTACGAGCTCAGCTTCGGTAGGTCACAAGCAGCGCAGGTAGGGGAGCGTGTAGGTTTTTTGGTACAGTCGTTCGTCTATTATGACATATTTGACCGCCTGACACTCTACCATTCTGACGGCATTGCGATCTGCAGGGAGGGTCCCATGTAGCAGGAAGCTCGCGAGTGGGTCAATCCAGCTCGGCTATGCTTGAATGAGCGACCTCCTCTGCCCCCCCCCCCAAGAACGCTAGGCCGAGGCAAGTTCTCTATGTACACGGTTCTCATGGTGTTATCACTAGTGCTGGCTAACCGGGACAGGGCATCGACCTCAACGTTCTCTGACCTTGGGATTTGCCTAATGAAATATGAATGGAAGTTGAACAGGGCCTCCTGTACTTTGGCTAACTAGGCAATCATAGTCGGTTCGTGAGCTTCGTATTCTCCTATGACCTGATTAACCACGAGCTGGGAGTCACTGCAGATGATGATGTGCTTGGCTTTCATTTCTTTGGCTAGAGCTAGCCTGGCTATCAACGCTTCGTACTCCGCTTCATTGTTGGATGCCACAAACTCGAAGAGCAGTGTGTACTCCAACTTTGTTCCACTTGGGCCGTGCAGGACTATTCCGGCTTCGCTGCCCTGCTGGCTCGAGGAGCCATCTATGTGAAGGATCCAGGGCTCCTCATCCCAATTTGCGCTTGGCCTAACTAGGAGAGATGTCGCACTGGCTGCAACCTCACAGTGCTCGGACTCAACCGGCCTGGGAGCTTTGGGCTTGCCCGAACTGGGGGCCTCATGCTCGACCGGCTTGGGGACTTCAAAGCTGAAAGTGCATTCTGCAATGAAATTTGCTAAGGCTTGGGCTTTAATAGCAGTCCGTGACTTATATTGGAGATCGTACTCGCTGAGCTCAACAGACCACTTCGTTAGTCGGTTGGAGACCTTGGGCTTGAGTAAGACTTGCCTTGGAGGTTTGTCGGTGAGGACGATAACATTATGAGCTTGGAAGTACGGGCGGAGCTTTCGGGCTGCAATAACTAGTGTGTAGGCCAGTTTTTCTATCTTCGGGTATCTTGTCTCTGCTCCCTGCAACACTTTACTAACATAGTAGATAGGTCGCTGGACCCGATCTACTTCTTTTATTAGTACCGAGCTGACCACTTCATCACTTGCCAAGAGGTACAACTCTAAAACATTGCCCTCTTTGGGCCGGGTTAAGACTGGTATACTAGCGAGGTACTTTTTGAGCTCGTCAAATGTGAGCTGACAATCTTGGGTCCATTTGAACCCTTTCCTTTTCATTGCCTTAAAGAAAGACAGGCAGCGATCTGCCAATTTGGACAAGAAGCGGCTCAGAGTGGCTATTCTATCGTTCAACATCTGAACCTCCTTCACTTTTCTAGGTGGTCTCATATCTACGATGGCTTTATTTTGTCCAGATTGGCCTCAATTCCGTGCTGGTTCACAATGTACACCAGGAATTTACCCAAGGTGACTCCAAAGGTACACTTATTCGGGTTCAACTTCATATTGAATTTACGTAGAATTTCAAAAACCAAGTTCAAGTCTTGTATTAAGTCGCAAGAAATCTGGGTTTTGACGACCATGTCGTCTACATAACATTCCACCTTTTGGCCAATAAATGGCTCAAACAGTTTATTTACAAGTCTTTGGAAGGTTGCCCCGGCATTTTTTAATCCGAAGGGCATGACCTTGTAATAGTACAGGCCGAGCTCGGTTATGAAGGCATTTTTCTCTTCATCGACTAGGTCCATCCTGATTTGATTGTAGCCCGAGTAGGCATCTAGAAAGCTCTGCAACTCATGCCCCGAGGTCGCGTCCACTAGGTGGTCAATCCTGGGGAGTGGGAAGCAGTCCTTTGGGCAAGCTCGGTTCAAGTCGGTGTAGTCGACGCACATGTGCCATTTACCGTTAGCCTTTTTTACCAGAACAGGGTTGGCCACCCAGCTTGGGAAATGGACTTCCTTGATAAAATTGGCTGCAAGGAGCTTCCCGACCTCTTCGTCGACTACCCTCCACCACTCTAGGGTTAGGTTGCGTTTCTTCTGTCTAACGGGCCTACTACAGGATCAGTATTAAGCTTATGAGTTATGATGTTGGGGTCTATGCCGAGCATTCCCACTACAGATCGCAGGGGCTACTCGATGGAAGCACCGACCTGAAGCGTTTGGGCAAGTCCTCTGCCGAGGTTGGGATAGAGATGGTCTCCTCCGTAGGCACAACTCGCTCCTCGCTCTACTCCGTAGGTTGCTCCAGTTTGAGGTTGTCAGCCACCTTGGCTTTTCCCTTGAGGGCGGCTACATAGCATTTGTGAGACTCAAGCTGGTCGCCTCGCACTACCCCGATTGCCAAAGTCCGTGGGGAACTTCATGGCCAAGTAGTAGGTGGACACCACAGCCCGTAAAGCATGGGTAATCGGCTAACCTACTATGGTGTTGTACGGGGAGGGGGTTGCGACCACCAAGAAGTCATGGTTGAGCCTCATAATGCTAGGCCAGGTGCTGACTTCCATAGGTACTGTCACCCTTCCTAGGAGCCGAAATTCCTCTCCGCTGAAGCCCACGAGGACTCACTTGACTTCGAAGCCATTGATCTTCACCTTTATGACGAGCGCATCATCATGGGGGTAGTGGACCCCGTGTGCATCATCCTCTATGAAGAAGACGGGGTCTTCTATCCTTGGTCGCTTGGGAGGGTTCTGCCCTTCGTTACCGGTCTTGTGAGCTGCTACTGAGGTGCAGCCCGCCACGATCGAGCCTCTGACTATAACATGGATGATCCCCTAAACTGGTCTCTCCTTGGGGGGCTACTTCTGTAGTTGCTCCGCTTACTGGCTCGACATGGGAGCATCTCTACTTTGCTTCCCTTGTCGACCTACTTTATTATTATTATTATTATTATTATTTTGTACAAAATTTCATAAATATCCGCAACGGATGAGCTCTTCTATCTCATAACGGAGGTTTTTACAACCTTCGGTACTATGACCATGATCTTTATGAAAACTACAATACAAATTTTTATTCCAGGTGCTAGGGTCAGCCTTCAACTGAGGTGGCCATTTTACGTATGGAGGATCCTTGATCGCCATGAGGATCTCAGCTCCTTTTATGTTGAGGGACGTGTAGTCCCTTTCTGCTGCTGGAGTTCGGGAAGGCTGGACTGGCCTTGCCAACCAAGCTATGTCCTTCTTCTTCCTGACGTTGCCCTGAGATGGGGGTTTTGGCTCCCTCTTTCTTTTTTCTAGGGCTTGCTCACCCTTCTGGTTGATCTCCTCCTCAGTCCCAATAAATCAATCCGCAAGCTTAAGGAATTCGGTTACGGTTTTGGGTTGGTTGAAAACTACGTGCCACTTGAACTCCTTATGGGTGATACCTCGCTTGGCTGCTGTGAGGCGAACTGCGAGATCCAGATTGGGTATCTGCAAACAAGCTTCATTGAATCGCTTGATGTAGCTCCGGATAGACTCCCCTTCCTTTTGCACTATGCCGAGGAGGCTCTCCTGAGTTCGTGGGCACCTCTTGCTGGTGACAAAGTGGGAGGTGAAAACTTGCACGAACTGCACCCAACTTCTTATCGAGCTGGGTGTGAGGTTTCGGTACCAGGTGCGGGCCACTCCTTTGAAGGTAGTAGAAAAGGCCACGCACATGCAGGACTCGCTGGCTTGTGCCAGGTGCATCTGGGATTGGAAAGCGTCCACATGGTCATTTGGATCGAAAGACCCATCATACTTATGAAGGGATGAGAGGTACATTGTATGGATGCCCAAATCTTGCGGAATAAGGTAGGTGAATTTCAAAAAAATTTCTCTCCCTTTCAACTGGGAATCGAATTCCCTATTTAGAAAATCATATTTTCAAGGATCAATCTTGAACCATAAATTGAACCAGATCTGAACAAAAGCAGTGGGAGAGAATTATACCAGATACGGAGAAGTAATAGCTCCCAATGGCAAGGTAGGCGACAAGAAGAAGGAGGCAGCAAGAAAGAATTTTGCAAGGTTGCTTAATTCTTTCTTCTGTGATTTCAACTCTAAAGAGGATGTGAACAAGTGTCTTCTAAAGGCTGTCGCCCCTTCCTTCTTTTGTTACCCTAAAGGATCAGCTCCTAATCACATTAGGAGTTGCTGATCCAAATCTTATTTGGACTAGACATCCCTTCAGGTGATAAGGATAAACCCTTATCTTATCTGTAGATTAGATCAGCCTTCTCCTAATCTCATTAGGAGGTTTCTAGATCTGAATCACATTCAAATCTGGACTCTCTGAGTGGATAGGGTTAAGACCCTATCCTATCTGCTAATCCATCTCAGAATTTGCCCCATATTTAACTAATTAAAACAACCCAATTCGAAATGGGCTTTAGGCCCATTAAGGTCATGTGCTAACTTAGCCTTCCAAGACTCTAGGAATTCAGATCTACTATTCAAGAACTGAATTGGATGCAAGATTAGAGATAACTTGCACAATTCAGTTGGTGATCAATTCAGTTTTGAATTGATGTCTTAGAAGTGTTTGAAGAAATGCATGCATGGGGATTAGATTCTTGTTAGAGATAGAAGAATTGTCACTCATGCATAGGATGAACATGTGCTTGAGAGAGGCTGTTCATGACCTTGGAGTTTCACCAAACCAAAGCTCAACTATGATTTATTCGAATGATCCAAATTGATAGATTGCTGAATTCTGAGATTGAAATTTACTGCTTACTCTTCTAACCTGATTTGAAGGCAATTGGACCAATGATTTAGATAGATTTTAATTTAGGATTTTTAGCTTTCATTAAAGTTTTGATTTATTTGTTAATCAGATAAGAAGTACTCAATTTAGTATTGATACTTGTTTCCTAAATCCTCATGGGAACGATACTTCACTCACTACTTTATTACTTGAACGGCTAGTGCACTTGCTAGTGTCACAATGAGCCACACACATCAAGTTTTTGGCGCCGTTGCCAGGGATTTAGAGAAGCAATATTAGGAAACATTGAGCATTCTTAATCTGGTCTCATTCAGCATTGCATTCATAGTTGGTTTAATTTGCTTAATTTTACATTTCAGCTTTGAATGCAACTGTTGTACTACTGTAGTTATGTTTCTTCTTTCTTAAGTAGATTACTTTCTTTTTCTGGTTTCATTTTCATTTTAATAAAGGTATATTTCATTTCCTTTCAATCTTGGTGTTGTTACATTCAAAAAGAAAAAAAAAGAAAAAAATTCATAAAAACATGAGTGTTGCAGATCTGAGTTGCATTCGGCACTCAGATCAGCAGAATTCAGATCTGCAGCACTCAACCGAAAAGAATTGCTTGTGTTTCAGACTTTTATTTCTTTTTCCATTACAAAAAGAAAAAAATATATAAAATGAAAAAAAAGAGATCTTTTGAACAACAAGAGGAGCAATTGAGAATTCGGATCAGAACTCAGATCTGAGTTCTGCTATTGCAGATCTGCAACAGTTCAGATCTGAGTTCCTCTGAACTCAGACCTGAACTGATGCAATTTTGAGGGGAATTGGGTGTCATCACCACCCCAATTCACCCTAGGGCACTTCTTCTATTCCCCAAAAACAATTTGGTAGCAATAACTAAAGGTAAGGCAATTGAGAATTCAGATCTGAACTCAGACTTGAGTTCAGACCTGAATTCTGCTATTGCAGAACTGCTCAGTTCAGATCTGAGTTCAGATGAACTTAGACCTGAACTGATACAAGTTTAAGGTGAATTGGGTGCCATCATCACCCCAATTCACCCTATGATACATCCGACATACCCCAAAGGTAATTGGATAGTAAAGAATGAGAAAGAAAATTCAGATCTGAACTGATACAGATCTGAATTGCAGTTGAGGACTGAACCAGAACTTTGAATTTTTGATGAACTGTTTTTCTGCTCTATGCACTTATAACCAAGCTAATGTATCAGAGGAGATGTATGTTTGAATTAAAAATTTGTGATACATCAGATATCTAATGAAAAGCAGAGCTTCCTAAGTGTTTCTAGTAAGTTCAAACCTAGCAAGGCTGCTACCTACTACAGCAAGGCTGAATCAGGGCAGGTTTTGAACAGGTTTGTATTACAATTAACATTACTAAATTGGCATTGTGAATTGTCCTGGGCTGATCTTTGAAATTTTTTTCAAATTAGATAGCTCTGATTTCAGCTGTGCATGAATAGAAAGTCTAGCAGATCTGAGTGGGTGTGTGCAGCCATGTGTACTACATTCCAATAAGTGTATATTCCATCAAGGGCTACATTGATGGAGCCATGTTTCTTCTCTTGATACTTGATTGTTCCATCCTTAGTTTCAGTTTTAATGTAGCTTATGCAAATCAAAATTCTCTTCTTCTTTTGGTTCTAAAAAAAAAATATTAAATCACAAAATGAGTTCAGATCTGAATTGCATTCATCAATCAGACCTGCACTCATCCAAAAAGATTTTGGTTGCATTGTTGTATTTTGTTTTAGTTTTCTTCCTTTAAAAAAATAAAGAAAAGAAAATTAGAAAAAGAAAAGAAAAATAGAAAAAGAAAAGAAAAAGAAAACAATGAAAGAATAGCATGTGAGCTTTCAGATCTGAAACTCAGATTTGAAGTTCAGATCTGAGTTAAGCCGGTTGCAGGACTGCATTCTGCTAGGTTCAGATTTGAGTTCATCTGAACTCAGACCTGAACCCACTCAATTCTGATGTGAATTCGGGTAGTGACAGCACCCAATTCACAATTTGATGCATCAGATTTGCCTCATTGATGAAAATTTAAGCCATGAATGGTAAAATCGGATCTGAAGTGCATGAGAATCTGAGGCAGTATAAGTACATGATCTGAAATTTTTGTGAACTTGATGTTTTGTTATCTTTTAAATCACTTGCACCCGATCTAAATTGGCTATGGATTGATGCTTGGATTGGATTAGGACTGATGTTTGTGAGGCCTGAAAGGTCTAAAAAGAGCCTCATATTTTTTGATGTACTAGCATTCAGATCTAAATCAAGGCTGCTTACAGTATAAAGTTGCAGATCTGATTTCAGGTCTCTGCAATCAATTGAGGCATACAAGACATTTAAGTTGGGACTTGAAAGAGAAGTCCTAAGTTCATGGGATCAGACTTATTTCAGACCTAACTGCAACAAATTTTAGACCTACTTATTGATATTAGGTTTGGAATTTTTGTAAGTGACTGTTCTCAAAAGTTAAGTTTTCAGATCTGATTTTTTTTTATGGTTAGAACTTGAAGAGCAGCCTAAAGATCATAAATTCAGCAATGATTGTAGATCTGTTTATAGTAGATGTTAGATATGTTTACTTCTATTTAGTCTAGAATACTGTGTAATAATATCTATTGCTAATTTAGCTAGCTTTCTTTCTCATTAATGATCTACTTCACACTTGAATGCTGGTTTTCAGTAATGGAGCTCTGTTTTTCTTGTTTAAAAAGAAAAGGAGAGAGAGAGAGATAAAAAGAGTGAAGCAAATGACTTTGGTTTGTTTTATTAATTACTTGGCTTTGTAAATTTTTCTTGTATAGCTGGTAGATTAGGATTACTTACATTCTTTTGAATTGTGAATAGTAGTCTTTTTTATTATTTGGTTTAAATTATTTTTAGTTAGAACAAAGCTTCTGATCTCTGTTGCAAATAAATTCTAGCAGAAGAGGCTCCCACCAAAAGAACTCTTGCATATCTGGAAATTAATCTTCAGGAAATCCTCTTTATCCTTATCTTTACTTGGTATTTCTCTTGTTGGTTTTATTGTGATCCCCTAACACTAGGAACATTGAGGACAATGTTCATCTTAAGTGTGGGGGAGTGAGCCCGAGGTTAGGGTATGGGGGCTGAAACCATGCACCTCATTCACCCCAACACACATATGCAGGCAATGACATAACAAAAAAAAAAGACTGGAACTCCTCAAGTTCATTACTAGCCTTGATGATTTTTAAGAAGGAATTCAATAAGTTGAGGGAGACTGATGTACTTGTTAAGTTTTTATTCTTGTGAATAACCTAGTTTGATATATGCATGAGAAAAGGAGAGTTGAATATGCCTTTCAGCATGACTAGCCCTAACTTTCTTCATGTGTATGGAAGCCCTTGATTTCATTGTTAATGGTCAAGAAAGCTAGTGCACATCTGAAGTGTTGATTCTTGAGGTTCAATAATTGCAAAGAAGGACAAAAGCCCAAATTGACTCTGCTATTTTGAGCTGAATAGTAAAACTAGCAGCTCAGAACATGAGTCCTATTTACCTACCTCAAATAAGTGACCAGTGTGAGATGGAGCATAAGATGCACTCACACAAAAAAAAAAAGTAAAAGAGAGAGAAAAGTGTGTGAGATGGAGCATAAAATGCACTCACACCGAAAAAAAAAAAAAAAAAAAAAAAAAGAAGAAAAGGGTGAGATGGAGCATAAGATGCACTCACCCTTAGAAATAAGTAATTGTGGTGACAACTGAGGTTCAAAGGGGCACTCTAAAGTTGAACTCTCATTGAGATTTAGTTACAGATGTGAAACTTAGTGAAATTTGATTATTAACCTTGACAATTAAGGAGCTGATTTATATATTAATTAGGAATGAAAGTTAGACTATGATGAAATTCATATTCTCCTTTCCTTGGATATGATACATATCTTAAATGATAATTTACAAGAATAAGAGTTTAGCACTTACAAAAGTTCCCCGACTACTCAATGCATTTCTATCTTAAAAAGTTCACCAGGTAAATGGTGAGAACAGAAGGGGGGAATGTTAAGTTTATGGCTGATGTCTTTGCTTGAAGACAAGCAAAAGCTTAAGTGTGGGGGTATTTGATGAACCTACAATTTATCTATATTTTATGAGGTTTTTGCATGAAATTTTATGCCGGTTTAATTAGATTTTGCCCTATTTTAGCTTGATTGCAAGAAAGATTTCAGGGGCAGCCAAATCAAGAAAAAGAAGGCAAAAGCAAGAAAAGAAAGCCCAAAATTTATCAAGTTCAGCCCAGCCCATCCATGAGAGCAAGGGAGTTTCATTCGGCCCAAGTAGTGCAAGCTAAATCTTTGGAAAACCCAAGGGAAGAAGCCTAGCAAGAAGGAAATTTTGGCCCAGCCCATTTTTAGCCCAAAGAACAACCTTGAGTGTAGCCTACATGAGATCAAAAGCAAGCTAAGTTGCAGCCCAAATAGCAACCCAAAGGGAGCTAGGGGCGGCAACTCCTAGAAGTTTTTTGAAGAGAAGGAGGGAGCACTCTAGAAGGTTCATGAGGGGTGTAATACAGCCCATTCTAGAGGCTTCAAGAAGGGGCAAGAGCCCCCTTGAAAAACTATATAAGGAGGCCTCTAGGAGGGGGGAGAGGTGTTCAATTTCTTGAGAGGAAGGCTCTCCCACTCTTAGAGGTTCGGCCACCTTGAGAGAAGAGAAGAAAAGAAAGTTAGACGCAAGGAAGAAGAAGAAGAAGGGTTGAAGGAAGTTCAAGACAAGAAAGCTAGAAGAGAAGGAGAGTTCGAAATTGGGGGTTTGTGATTCAAAGATCATTTGTAATAACTCAAGTGTAGTTTCATTCTCCTTTAATTTGAGTTCTGTTTCTTTGTTATATTTTCTTTCTTCTTTCTCCTTCTTCCATTCTTCCTTGATGTATTTTAGCTTGTAAAATTTCAGTTCAGCAATCTAATTCTTTTTGATTCATTCGAATGGTCATGAATTGTACTTGGAGTTTCTTGAATAAGGGTGTTTTTGTAGATTAATTCGGCCAACTAACCTTCAAAACTCAGATCTGAATTCTCAGATCTGAGATTGCAAGATCTGAATTGCTTGAAAGAGAATTCAGATCTGCAATTTTCAGATTGGCCGAATGGATCTAAAGCTTGGAATTCCTAGAGTGCTTGAGAGAGACTCTAGGAATTCAGATCTACTATTCAAGAACTGAATTGGATGCAAGATTAGAGATAACTTGCACAATTCAGTTGGTGATCAATTCAGATTTGAATTGATGCCTTGGAAGTGTTTGAAGAAATGCATGCATGGGGATTAGATTCTTGTTAGAGATAGAAGAATTGTCACTCATGCATAGGATGAACATGTGCTTGAGAGAAGTTGTTCATGACCTTGGGGTTTCACCAAACCAAGGCTCAACTATGATTTATTCGAATGATCCAAATTGATAGATTGCTGAATTCTGAGATTGAAATTTACTGCTTACTCTTCTAACCTGATTTGAAGGCAATTGGACCAATGATTTAGATAGATTTTAATTTAGGATTTTTAGCTTTCATTAAAGTTTTGATTTATTTGTTAATCAGATAAGAAGTACTCAATTTAGTATTGATACTTGTTTCCTAAATCCTCGTGGGAATGATACTTCACTCACTACTTTATTACTTGAACGGCTAGTGCACTTGCTAGTGTCACAATGAGCCACACACATCACCTAACTGCTGCCCATGGGTTCATCCCAGCCTTTGTTACAAGGCCTGGCCGAATACACTGTTATGGACAGTGCACCCCCTGAAACCCATCACATGGTATGGGCCCAACACTTACCCTAAGTGGTCCCTGGGCCAAGCCACCTAGTAACACCTAAGGACTGTGGGTAGATGCAAGATTATCCCATTAGGTATTATCCTCAATGGTCTTACACTCAACCTCTTAGCCCATAATGATCAAACACTGCCCGACAAGAGAGGAAATCTCCCTCGACTGCAAGGAACAGTGTTGCACTCTCTGCTTATATGGATCCTGGGAATTAAAACCTTTTGCAATCATTTTGTAACCATAATATATATACTTTTATATCTCATAAAAAATATATTTTGCAAAACAAATCTCAACGATTGAAATTAGTTGCCGGCAGTCTTGGTTTCCATAAGAGAGAGTGCATCCTTGATCATTACCTTTGTCTGACAAAGGGGCTGATCCTGTTACTATGATCACCCACTTAGATGAATTCTCAGACTGTCCCAACATACCCAGGTTTTGACCCCCGCTAAGGATCTCACTGATTGGTACATCAAAGACAGCCCAATCCGACACCTAGTGCAGTATCATAATCGAGTTTAGGAGTTAGGTGTAACTTTCCAGTTTTGCCCATTAATCTCCAAGGTCCAGGGCAATACTGGAAATCTGGTCCAGTTCAAAGATTCAATTAATCCTACACTGCATATGCCTAGGGTCTCACCCTGGCAGCTGAGACAGGCCACCCCAAACGACTTGGTGGCACATCAGTGTCAGCCTTATCATGATAGGTCTCCCCAGACCGACCCACTGGCTGTGAACATTCTAAACTAACATAAGTCTCATTAAGTGTCCAGTTTAAGGATATTACACAGAAACATACCAAGGAAACATGAATCAAATATGTACTTTTATTCATTTACAATAAACTCATAATGTACATCATTTTGATTGGAGCTAAGGGCATACAAAACTGTCTAACAACTTGTCTAGAGGAGGGAGCTTGAAATCCCTTGGCAAGGGGACAGCAAGGAGTTCTGGAGATAGCGGGGAAGAAACCGAGAGGAGGGGGGTAGCTTTCACTTCAGATGAGCATACCTCCTCTTTTCCTTTGAGCTCGGGAGAGGCTCTAGAAGCAGTTCGGCGAGCTCACCGACGTCTTCGCTACTGCTTTGTTGGCTCGGCGTTGGTGCTCGATGCTTCGGTATTGCCGAGCTTGATAGGCTCGTACTGATGGTGACAACTCTAGACCAAAGGGCCCTGTCTGTAGTTTGCTGTCAGGACCTCGAACGGATTGTTTGCAAGTGGGAGCTCGAACTGCAAAAGCTATGGTGACACAGGCTTTGTTGGTTGAGAGGCCCCTGACCTGCCCACAGGTTGCGAGGCGGGGGTAGTCGGACTCTCCTTCTTGCTACGGGAAGAGGCTTGGCTCTTGGCTGGATCCTGGACCTGGGAGGCTTCTCCCCGATGAGGCCGCTCACTCTGGCAGGTGGGCTTCACCTGCTTCGTGGCCAGGTGCCAAGGGGGAAGCGACAGTTGGGCCTGAGGCAGAGAGGGAAACTGCTGCTGTTATTGGTACTGCGAAACCTGGTGCAACACTTGTTGTTGGTAGAGTTGGAATTGTTGGAATTGTTGCATTTGAGCCTGCATGGCCCGCATGCATTGCACCAAGTCCTCCAGTTGGTTCGGGTTGGCCGTTCGGGGCACAACCAAGGATTCAACAAAGGTTGCTCCTACTATAGAAGGGAGCGGAGAAATGGCGGGTGCCACTGTAAGAGGCACATTCAAATTGGGGACTCTGTCCACGGAGAGGGGGACGGTAAACTGTCCAATACAGACAGTAGGAAGTTGGGGATGCTCCCCATAAGCGTTTTGGCTATTGCCACGTCCAGCATTGCTGGAAGAAGCCATGAAGAATGCTAAGTTTTTGGAAGAAGGTGTTGTAAAAGCTTGGAAGAAGGCTTTTGAAAGCGATTCCCACAGACAACGCCAAATGATGTGGCACGATCCGGGCACTCCTAACTAGCTGCTGACTGGATCCTTGTTGGCAACAGACGACACCTAAGAAGATGAAGAAGAAGGATTCCCCGGGATTTGCCCGACAGGAATACTCTAAAGCTTAAGTTAGAACGCTGGGGAGGAAGAAGAGAGAGTATAAAAGGCTAAGAGTGTAGATCGCGCTAGATCAATATGTCTCGAGATTAGCTTGTGAGCAAGTAAGAGTGCAAGTTCAAATCTAATTCCAGTGAGAGAGTCATTCTCTCCGCTTAAAGGGATTTTATAGGGGTGTTCTTGTCAAATCAGGCGTAACCACCACTGGGCTCCTGTCATAGCCATTACCTACCAGGGCTATGCAGGTGATCATAACAATGTACTACCCGCTTGGCTGAGTGACACGTCTTCGAAGGGACAGGCACACCACCATCTGTCGAGAGACGTGGGGCAGGCTGTCAAACAGACAGGGACTGCGCCGTCAGTCGAGAGACATGGTGTAGCATTGCTTAGCCACGAGCTACTTTGTAGCAAGCTCTTAGGAGTACTTCAGGGTGACCCTTATCAAGGTTGGTCTCTGGGGTAGTTCTTCTACCCAGGTGCTGGAGCGAGCTGGTTTCCCTAGCTCCCGAGCTGAAATAATCTTGTATTCCCTTCTCAGTAGCTCAGGGGACCTGGAGCTCGCGTTGTAGCGAGCTCCCCCTATAGAGAGCTATGACGTAGCGAGCTGTTCTACAGACTCGTTACTTGGTCGCGGTCAAGCCATGCTGCTGAGCTATTGCTCGTGCTGAGTCAGGTCAACGCGTCATCATCTCAGCAGGTCGGGTCAAATCATCTTTCATTAGAAGCGATTCAGGATGAGTCCAAAATCCTTTTCCCTATTTTATTTTGAAATTTTGAAGAAGAATAAAGAGTAAAATAGTCTTTTTTGTCTTTGTGTTAACGGATGCTAAGGGTAAGGAAGTATTAGTCAATTGTCAAAAATAATAGTAGCGATTTTCGAACAGTAAAAATACACCTAGTCAATTAGCTAAACCATAAAGATAATTTAAGAAATTTACCCAAGTATATTTCATAAGTAAAAAAGTAATTTTATTCAACTTAGTATCAAAATGTTCTGCAAATTAAGAGATAAATTTGACAGTTTAGAAAAAAAATAACTTGGGCTATTTTGAAATATACATATCCTAAGCAGCGAAGGAAAGCATTCATGGTTCCATCTATCAGGATATATAGGCTTAGAATTGACAAAAGTTAATAGGAAGTTTTGGTGGGGTGAGAAAAATAAAAAGGCTAAGATGCATTAGATATACTATGTGGAAAAATAAATTAAATGGGGTCTGAGACCTTTACATTTTAAATCATGCTATATATATGTTGGCAAAACTAGCATGAAAAATTTGCATCCAAAAGGGTTCTTTATGGGCTAGGTGTACGAGGGGAAAATGTTTGGCCTCGAGTAGCTTCTAGACAGCAACGGCTATGGCTTCTAAAAACTGTTTGCTGGGTGGAGAAGCCTGCTATTTAATAGAGATTGTAATAAAAGAAAATTCATGTTGAGCTATAAAGAGTGGGGAGAACATTAGTATTAATTTGGGATGTCCCATGGGCCATGGCTTCCCATGGTCCAATGGGCCCAAGGCTAAATAATAATGAGGTTTAAATGGTCAAAGACCTTATAGATAGAAAGGGAGATCGGATTCAGTCTTTACAAGATGGTGCTTAAACTGTATTCACAGCCACTTGTAGCTGTGCATTGAAAATATCTTCCCATGACTTGTTAAACTCAACGTATGGTCATCGTTGTGGATGAGAGACTATAGCAAAGCAAATCCAAACCATATTTCTTGAAGAATGATTGAAGAGCAATAGCAGTGGTAACAGCAGTAGGTCGTCTCCTCCATCTGTTCGAGTCATCATCCAAGAATGGGCTGAGCTCAGAGATGCCCTTCAAGACTAAACCTTCCAATCTAACCACGTCTTATGACTCCGAACCCTCCTTAATTAACTCCCAAACCTCCCTGCACGTCGCCGATTCACAAGTAAAGCTTCTCCATTCTCTCTTCTACCCATATATTTCTCCCTCATGAATTCCATCCCTTATTTTTTTTCCTTTTTTTTCTAATATTTTTAATCGGTTTTAAGTGTTTTCTTCTCCAATCTTGCTTTTAACACTCTCCCTTCTCTTTCCAAATCCTTTGTTTTAAACAAGAGGTGGGAGTAGATCGAGGTAGGCTGTGTAGGGAAATGGGATGGGAAGGTTTAGGTCTATTATAGAATTTCTTTTAAAGAAAAAATGAACAAAATTTTTAATTTTGGGAGTTGGAGGAGCATTAAGGAATGATTCTTCAACATTTTGGTTCAAGTTTTGGGGACCCAAAGACCTCCTTTATTACATTTTTAACCTTATCTCTACCTAATAACTATATATAAATATTGAACTAACAAAAAATTTGGGGGGCCAAGAACCCCACCAGTATACTTGGCTCCGCCCCTGATCGTAGGAGGTGCCCCTATTTCAATGTTTTCACCTGTGTCTTAATCCGAATCTAAGAATTTCTCCTCTTTGCCGTTGGTGATGTCTTTCGCTTGAAAGCTCAGAGTGCATTAGGAAGTTGGAGACCTCCTTGGATCTGAAGATCGAGTTCATCTTCCGATGCAGGCGGTCATCTATGAAGCTGTTGTACTTCTGGGTGTCATGTCTTTGATGCTGTATTGTAAGCTCTAAAGGAGTCTGCTTGGAGCTTTTACATAAGCTGTTGGAAGAAGAATATCGAGCTAGCGGGTCAAGAGAGGAACTTGTCGCTGAGGTTCTTGCTGGAATTGGGTACACTCTGTCTTCTACTGATTCTGCTAATTTTGGTAAAATATTGGATTCTCTATTTGGCTTTTGGAATAAGAATGGTGGTCCTCGTGGGCACTAATATCATCTTCGATGCTGGTGACTATCAACGATAGCTAAGTTCATCTTTATGATGCCAGTGATCACCAATAGCAGAGACCTGCACTAAAATAGAAGTCTTGATCTTCAGGGTGCCCAAATTGGAAAGGGCATTTTTGACCACAAAAGGATATTTTAAAAATTTTTGATAAAAAAAATCTGTTACATGTAAAGTTTTAGATAATTATCAAAAACCTTGATAATATTTTAAGATAATATACAAACATTATAATTAGTCAATTTCTTAAACCATAAAATTCTCCATTTGAAATAACTTTGCTAATAAAAAAATTTATTTAAAGCTTTATCCCATGTGCAAAACTGAAAATGAATCAATTTGGCTTGCTTAATTTATTCCGTTGGTTGGGAGGTGGGTTTAAGAGTGGATCTTCAAATGACAAATTCCTTCGAAGCCCACCTGTCAGCAACTTGCAAACAATATATTGACTAAGTATATGTACGTCTGTCATATTTTGGTTAAATGATATATAGGGCCGTGTGGACCGCATCGAAGCCACTCGGCATCTGTTTCCTTAGTACGGCCATGAACAACTACTAAAAGTGTATGTAGTGTTTTCAACTCTAGAGTCCAGACTGAATCTGAAAACAATATCTGCTCGGCAAAAGGCCTGAGATCCAATTGGTCTTTATTAAACACCTGCATTCGTGAAGATATATATAGTGTGTGAAAGCTATGTGTCAAGGTTTGGTTTGAAGTTTGAACATCTAATAAGTTCATACTTTGACTGTGTTTGGTTTGAAGAAAAAATAGAGAAAGAAAAAAAATGTATAAAAAAATCTTTATAAATTTTGTATAAATTTTTTTACTGATGAGGGTAGATTTGACCCTCCAATGATATTATGATACATGGCATAGGCGCGATCTGGTGGCCTGGCTCAGGCGTAATCTGGCGGTCTGGTTCAGACGCCAAATTGATGACCTGTGAGACGTATTCACCGATAAATTTGACATACGTATCCTAATACTCACACAGATCCTTTGAAATTGACCCAAACCAAATAACCTCCACCAAGAATCGGTCCATCACTTACCTTTCTCTTTCTTTTTATACTTTTTTATTTCAAACAAAACAAACTATTAATTGACACTAATCATAGAAACAAGTGCGCAAGCAGCGAGCTGCCCCCATTACGTCTGTCGACCTCACATGCATAAGAATTTTGACCAAGACTACCGGAAATTTCTTGGGGTCCTACACGTTGATGCAACTGGGGACCTTAATTAGTGGCATATCCACAAACTAATATATTTGGAATTTATTGTGCTTAATTATTAATTAGTTAGAAAGGAAGATTCGTTGGTGCAAGGAGAACAATGAATAGATGGCAGCTGCCAACGATAATTTAATGCATAGAAACCAACTTATGCGATGAAAGCCATGCCATTTACGTAGTTCCTAACTCTGTTAATTCTGATTTAAGATTTTGGCCTTCGGTCTCTGGATCTCCTATATATTGATCATTTAGTCAAATGATAAGCAGACCGAATAACAAATTATATGTCCAGATTTTCTCATGATCAGGCCAATGTAACTTGCCAACCTGGTTACCATTTCCCTCATTGTGATCCTCAAGTTTACCCTAATGATCGAACTCCGTCGAAGAATGGTCAGACGTGTCAGCACAAAAAAAAAAAGAAAACCAGACAAATGTTACTTTTAAATTGCTGTGGGTTTGGAGTTTGGAGTAACGGAGTAAAACAGCAACGTATTTTTTACATGTGTTTGGATTGAACAACGGTATAAAATATTAAAATTACACCCATGTATTGAACAACGGCTGGTTGGTGCCACAACAGAAAAATGCAGATCTATACTAGTTTGCTTCCAGATCTGAGATAAGTTGACATACTTGTTCGTCTTGAGATGGATATCTTGAGATGTCTTGACCATCGTTGGGCCGTCCTCTGTTGTAGGAAGAATGTGTCTAAAACTGGCCAAGGAGAACAGATAAGATAATGAGAGAGAGGGAGAGGGAGAGAGAAAGAGAAAACGTGTAGATCGGTATGCCGAAATATTAACTATACCTTGCTCGTCGCAAGATGGAGACGATGAGATGTCTCTCCCGTTGGAGCGTCCCCTATTGTAAGAAGAATAATGCGGCGAACCTGGCAAAGGAGAACAGATAGTGAGGGAGCGAGGGAGCGAGGGAGTGGAAAGAGAGAAGAAAGTCCGACGGCACTTGAAACCACGACGGAATGAGAAACTTGTCGGTGAAGAAGCACAGCAGTTTTTGGAAGAAGAGAGATGTTACCCCGATGGACTTTTTTTACTTTTACCCGATAGAGAAATCAATTGAGTTTTACATCGATGCTTTCGATGTAAACATTACAATAATCTTCGATGTAAAAGTTGATTTAAAAGGTGATTTGCATTGGTAATGATTCATATTTTACATCCCAACCAAATGTATACAAAAGTGGACCACGGTGTAAAACTATACTTTACCAGATTTTACACCGCAAACAAACGCGTCCTTGATACCAGTTTTGAATCTTTTGATCCTTTCACTTTCAAAATGATGATCGAGATGAGTTCCAGTGTCTTTAATTAAGTAGCTAGATAAAAACGGGTAGAAAGCGAACAGTAGAAAAGAAAAGAAGAATTTTATAGAAGAAAAGAAACGATGCAAATAAGTGTGAATGTAATGTACAGGGTAAAATAATTCATATAAATTGCAAAGTTGGGTTAGTTTTGCATAACAAATTTACCTTCTTATCAAAACATGAATTTTAATAAAGTACATGTTTTTTTTTTTATCAAAAGCCCACTTGAATGTAAAATTAATTTTTTTTATTGATGTACTTTTACATCTAATTATCAATGTAAATATACATTATTTGTCATTTGTCAATGTATAAATGTAATATTGTTAAACACAGGTAAAAGTGAACCAAAGTGCAAATTTACCCTGAACCAAGATTTATACTCTATTTGCATCGTTTCCAAATGCAGCCTTATTAATTTGCACAACATAAGCTCAAAGTTTTTATTAGGGAACAATTTGACTTCTTGTTATACTACTAAGAAAATATTAATATGGTTTATTTTAGTAAAAACTATACCGCACTCTACCTTAGAATTCTATAGATCTATAACAATTCAAAATTTTAAATATACTCACTTATAACATCAATACCCTCCCAAATATTCGCATCAATTAACTCGATCTAACACCTACTCTAACTGTACGGTGGAACTAAGATTTGTTAGGATGGACTGAATAATAAAACCCTAAAATTATACGGGATCCCATATTCTAAGAACAAAGGGGATCCCGTCAACTGCCACTATATAGTACTGTTCAATCCAAAACATCATCAAAGAAATATATTACAGCCCATTGCAAAATTCTGAAATTACAGTCTTCCATAATCTACTAGTAGCCCCACTATAAACTGCATCTTGCCCATAAATTTGGCATCAATCCACGATCAAAATTCATCTAACCTTGGCGGGACTAAGAATTCTAAGATGGGCTGACTCTCAAACATCATCTACCAAAATACCCGCATTTGTGGATGAAAGACCGTGTGAAAGCTGCTCTGTGAAATCAACATTTGAACAAAGGTGTATATCATATGGGTATGGTAAAGGGATACGTGGCATGCTATGATTGGGTATATACCACCATATTGATATAATATACCCCCTATGGCATTATAATAAAGGTAAAAGTGGACATGGATTGATAGTCTGAATGTCTCATGGATACGCCCTCACGCCCTGTATAGCACCCTAGTTTTACAAAATAAGTGAATAATAACTCTTTTCCTGTTTTGGATCGATTTCGTGCACATGTGACCCCTATTTTCAAGCTTTGTCAGTAGGTAACCATTCCCATTTCTCACCTACAACAAAAAAGCCAAATTGTTGTAAAAGCTAAAAATATAAGAGGACAGGACCATCGCCAGTATTTTCAAAGTATTGGTATTGGGTATCCTATACTTTGGACATATATATAGATATGTTTTGAAAATGCATGAATTGAATGAAAAATATGAAAATATATGAATATGATAGGAAAATGTATACAAATTTTATAAATATATTAATCCAATTAAATTTAATGTCAAAATAACCACAAATAATGTATAAATACATAAGAAATGTATGTTTCAATGGTATATATCAAGAAATACATTATAATTACTATAGTAGGAAGTATAGATATCATACAACTTTATTGATAATATATTAATAAAAAATCCAAGACATTATATAGATTTTTATAAATTATTACATACACAACCATTATTATTTTATTTTCTATTAAAGTCCAAGGCCAAAATAAAAAACATATGCAACTATTATATTTGAATTATTATATCAATTATTTTATATTTATCTTTTTTTTTTTAATTTTTAAGATTAACAGAAATGTCAACTAAAAATTTAATTCTCAAATGTTTGGTAAATAATATTTTTATTTTTGTAAACAATAAATATGTTATTATAAAATGTAAACTAAAATATCAATTAATAATTTATAAAAAAATATATAATCTTAAAATATATCAAATCTAATAAAACTTCAAAGATACATATCATATGTAAATTCATAATTTTTAATTGATAAAATAGTTATTCCATTATTAAAATTTTTATTTCTTTAAGTTATCAATTCCTTTATATAAATGTAGATTAGTAGACTTGATAGATTTAATTTATATTATATTCTCAAATAATTTGTAAATAATGAATACATTGTTTTTTAATACAAATTAAAATATTAATTAATAATTTATAAAATTTGTAGATACATATCATATGCAAATTTATAAATTTTAAGTACTAAAATAATTATTTTATTATCAATATTTTTATTTGTATAAATTTCTTGAGGTTAAAAATCATTTTTTTGATATAAATGAGGATTTATTTAATATAATATATGTTATTTATTTAAATTGGTTGTGAACATTAAAGAATAAAAGTTAATGTATTTCATGCATTATCATAAAATGAGTGTTGGATTAGTGTTTAATGATGCCTTTAATTATTTGCTCTAGTGTTAGGGATGCAGACCAAATTAGATTCGAATCAGGGTATATTCAAATCCGACCTGACACTGTTAATAGTCGATCCAATCCAATGATCGGATCTCATAAGTTTGGATTTGAATTTGAATTTAATGAAGAAGTTGGATTTTTGGATCTGAACCAATCTGATTCAAATTTTTTAAAAAATTAATAAATTATTAAAAAAGTAAAATATAATAATTAAAAAAACAAAAAATACAAGTATCTTTTCAACTACTTTCATCATATATATACATGTTTTTATAAAAAATAATTAATATAACAAATTTACAAAAATACAATATAAATAATATATTTAGAAATAAATAAATAACATATATGTGTTATATATATTTATATAAATAAATAAATAACATATATCGAACCGAATCTTCTTCGATTAAATAGGGGTGATCCAAATCCAATCTGATTTCTAATCGGATTGATCCGATTCGAGATCCGAATAGGGAGATTTGAATCCGACAAAATACTGTGTTGTTTGAATCACGCTAGGCTCTATTGTTTATAGTGTTTTGTTTGATACACCCTCCATATGCGTTTGTATCATTGCGTATTAGACCGTATAGGTCGATACTATATGATGCACACCAAAACGGTGGTGTATTCGGCTCATATGCACCGTATCCAGTACTTGTACCTTCCGATCCAATACGTTATGTCCCCTGTATCAGGCCTATCATACCTTAATCCTTGTTTGCACTCTCATTTTCCTATTAGAAAGAGAAAAAACAAATATTATTTAATTTTAAAAACTTAATTTGCTTTTAATATATAACTATGTAAATAAAGGCTAATATAATAACAAAAATGTTTTTATATCTCTTAAATGATTTATTAATTAACAAACTTCAAATCAAATGATCCAATAACAAATCACGTTAAAAAAGAAAAAAAACATTTATTATTTGAAGAAATAAAGTTGTTATTTATATTAAAATACAAAATAAAGATTCTATCCAAAAAATTAATAAAAACTGAAAATTTTAAAAATAACATATTTTATCTACCTTAAATAAAAATTATAAAAATAAAACAATTATATGTCATTAAGGGTTTAACTCAATGAATTAATTATAGGTTTAGTTATTTAGTTATATGTATGTTATATTTTTTGTAAAATTATATAATTTTCTAAAAAATGCATATTTATTTATGCATCCAGAACCCCACAACTGAAGAAGGTCTAGCAGACTCCGTTTTCCCAAAAAGGTAAGAGAGAAGCGAATATGTCGGTTTCAGCTCTCCGTCTCTCCTTCCTCTCCTCTGCCTCCTCTTACTCGTATGCGTCGCTGCTACCGTCACCACCCTCGTCAGCGGAACCGACCACATCATCGGAGCCAACCGCGGCTGGAACCCTGGAATCAACTATACACTCTGGGCCAACAACCACACCTTCTACGTGTTCGTGTTTGGTGAAGGAAAACCATGGCCGAACACAGCAATTTACAATCAGAGGCAGGCAGGTCTAGCGAGGTTTTGACTTCGCTTATCGGTTGTCTCCGCCTCTGACTTTCAGTTTTCGTGTTCATGTTCGTGTTCGTGGAACAGTGGAGACAACCGTGTTCGTATTTCAGTTTTCCTTCACCGATACAGAAACCATGGCCTCCTGCCTCTGTAGGTCTAGCAAGCCCGATTCGAGACCGGAGACAAGTTGACGAATCGGATCATCGGAATTCTCAGAAGCGCAAGCCACCAGGAGGTGACGGCTATGCGCGGAGGTGGTCGGGAATTCACCTGATCGGTCGCTATTGCAGTCACTGAAAGCTGAAGATGAATCACCAGAGCTGCAGAGGGAATTCCGGCCTCCATCACCAGAGGAAGGGCAGACGAAGACGATGAATAGTATCATGGCCCTTCGTTGATATTTTTACCTTATTTTGATTATTTTATAAAAATATTATCTTGATACTTAGGGCAAAAAGTTGCCCTATCTGCAAGAAATCCTTTTAACTTCCAATCTTCTATTATGGGCTATTATCTAAAACACCCCTTTACTTTTCTCTATTGACTTTTAAAACTCCAGAGACCCCTTGCTAGAGATTTACCATGAGAAGAAAGGTTTTTGTGAATTTATTGTACCTCCATCTCAGTTTGCTATGAACCAAAATTTTGTGACGATAAAAACTATTATACTAACCCTCCATATAAGATTTGTGCGTTTATCTCTTGTATAAATGGGCTTCGGGACCTTTGGGTTGGAGGACAAAAAAAAGATATATTTTATATTTATTTTATTTTTCAAATGATTATTTAATATAGGATGAGGGTTAATTTGGTCATTAAAATAAAGAATGAACTAGTTGGCCAATTTTTATTAATGATTACTAATGATGATTTGACAAAAGCTAACTTAGTGTAGATAACAAAAGTTTGTCTAATGGTGATTTGACAGAATGTAGTTTTGCTCCAAGCCCTTCATTAAATAGTCATCTTTCTAGACTCATTTCACATGCATGCACTTTGGATTTTTTTCTTTTTTTCTATACCAGTTTTATCCATCCTCTTCAACCAGCAGCTTATATAAGGATGAGAGACCCCGCCGACAATGCACAATGATTATATCACATCCACAAAAAGAATTTCTCCATCTCTTCGTCAATGAACAACGGTTTTCTTTCCAGTCCAAATAACTAAGGCCATGTTTGTTTGGGGTTTTCCACATGCTTGGAAAGCGTGTAGTTTTACATGCAAATCGGTATAAAACTGATTTTTAAATTTTTTTACACCCACAATTGATGTAAAATATACATCAAAATTATCAGTGTAGTTTTACAATGTTTCTCTCTTTCTCTCTCTTTTCGCAGATTGGAACTCAAGACGGCAGCGGCAGGCAATCTGAAACCAGTTGCTGCGGCTCCCTCTTCTCCTTTTCTTAAACCAGTTGCGGCGGCTCCCTATTCTCCTTCTCTGAAACCAGTTGCAGCCGCAGGCGATTTGAAACCAACGGCAGTAGCAACGCCTCTTTCTTCCTCTCTTCTCCTTTTCTTTCTCTCTCTCTCCTCTTCCTTCTCCCTTTTTTTTTTTTTTCTTTCTCTGTTCTGTCACTACCGCTGCAACTGGTTACTGGGACGGATATGAACCCAACTTCCATCTGTCTTTTTTTGTTATCTCTTTCTCTCTTCTCCTCCTCCTTTTTCTTCTACTTCTCTCCTCTCTTTTTTCTTTTTCTTCTTCCTCTACTTCCCTCCTCATCTGTATAAACTTTCAGAGAGTTTACACCTTAACAACCAAACAAGATACATAAAATCTTCAAAATCAACTGGTTTTAATTTTCACTAATCACCAAATCGATTCATTTTTTTGATGATGTAAAATTTGAATTTACACCTTCAACAAATACAGCCTAAAAAAAGTAAATATTCTTTGCTTAAAAGGAAAGCAATGTTTGACCTTTTCTCAAACCCTATAAAACTTGTGCTTTGCCTCCTACAATGGTAGAAAACTCGAGCCCACTCTCTCTTATTACATGTAGTGTCCAAAATGTACACTATTGGCACGTAAAAGAAAGACAAGCATACTCTCTCTTAAAACTGAACATAGGTTAAAAAAGGGAATAAAATAAAATAAAATAGACCGAGTCAGTTGAATACAAACAATGAATAAATTTTTCCAAACAAAACATCTATTCCATCGATATTGAGACGTGATTCTTTTGCAACTCGTCCCCTTCTCTATCTTCTCTCTTCTTGTCATGAGATGGAGATGGAGAAAGAAATGAGGGAAGGGCTTGTTTTGAAAATTTAATCAATATTTAGGCCCAATTTGGAAAGACGAAAGAGTATAAATGCAAATATATACAGTTTAAATGTATACAAAATAATAAATACAAAGTTTTGTACTATATTAAAGCCTTAGGGACATTTTTGTTTGTCAATCCTAATGTTAAATGCCAACCCTCATAATGGCCAATTGTGTTCATCTACCAACAAAACAAGTTCCAACATTCTACCAACTTGATCTAATATTGCACATCTCATTATAAAATTGGGATCCATCATAAAAGTGGGACGTGTCAGTATGAGATGTGTGGTGTCAAATGTTAATTATTGGTAGGGCATTGGAATATATTTTATTGTAGATGATCCACACTCTTTTATGACATGTATTTTACTTTAGGATCACAAGGGATCACTTGTCCAAAAAACACATTCCAATCCTCTATCAACATGATCTCACACATCTTATACATATTGGGTTCCATTTTTATGATGGATCAATCTCATAGCGAAATGAAATGTACAGTGTTAGATGAAGTTGCAGAAGATCCTAGGAATGGCAATGGGGCAGGTTTGGAGCGGGGATTATATTCCCATCCCCGACCCCGATTATAAAAGTAACCCCCATCCCCATCCCTGATTCCCGTCGGGGATAAATTTTGTCCTCTATCCTTGATCCCTAACGGGGATGGGCGGGACCCAGATCCCCGATTTTTTTTATATGTAACAGTATTTATTTGAAAAAATAAATTTACTTAAAATAAAAAAAATTAAATTATAAATAATTTTTTAAATATGTTTTGATATATATAATATAAATAATATAATAATATATATTTAATATATACAATATAAATAATATAATAATATGTATATATATATAATCGGGGTCAGGGTGGGGCAAGGACATCAATCCCCATCCCCGACCCTGATCTCGATCGAAAATTCCTATTAATTCCTATCCCTATCTCCACCCTGCCAAAACAATTCCCATCCCTGGCACCATCAGATAAGGAAAGTCGTTTCCCCGCCGGAGATGGGGAAAATTGCCAGCCCTAAAAGATTCCAACTCATTTATGTCCGTGGTCGTATATACTTGATGACCTCAGCCCACATAGGCCAGTAACCCTGTACTATTATATATAAACAATTTAGAAGGTGAAAAGTGTCTTTATGCAGCCCACCTTTCATGTATTTCTAATTAAGCACGTTACACTTATACAGCGCAGCTTTCGCGTCTGTCGACGACAAGTGAAGCTACTACCATAAAATCAAATTAGAATCGACCAGGACTAAAATTCTCCAAAGCAGGGACTTAGAAGCTTCAATGCGAAGAAATTTGTGGTTCGCGTCAATGGTTGTGGTGCTGATTATATTGTCATCATGGCCTACTCTCGTGCATTTTGGAGCATTTCAATCGCCGCCTGAGGAAGCAGGACTCACCAGCTGCAATAAACAGGTTGACGGAATGAAATCGCCGGTGGAGCTAAACCTATTTCCTGTTTCTCCCAACTTCAACACCAACGTTGGCGTTGGCCATTCTTCCTTTGACAAGTTTACCTCTGGGCCTAGTAGAGAAGGCCCTGGCCACTGATGATCCTTATTCGCTTCTTCTTTTTCGATCTTAGTATTTTCTTTTTTCTCCTAATTAAGCTTTTATTTGGTTTGACGGGAAATAAGAGAAACGGAGAGTTGAGGGAAAGTTATTAAGAAATTTCACAAAATCTTTAACAACTTTTTGTTTGATTGTTTCTCTCTTATTTTCTGTCAACACAGGCTTAGTTTCCTCCTACCATGTACCTTATTGCAATAATGTATACACTCTCGATCGAGAGATGTTTTAACAGCAAGCCAGTAAGGATGTTTCAATTTAAGGCTATAAAAGAATTGCTACTTTAATTTGTGTTTTACACGTATATGCAATATATGGTTTCGTAATCCACTTGCTGAAGCCTCATCTGCAAATTCTTTTATTTATTTTTTTATTTTTTTTTGCAAAAACGAGAAACAGCTTCATATAAATATTACTATTAGAGAATAACTGTACAGTAGCAGATTGTGTATGATCACAGTTTATGATCATTTGACCTTTGCAGAAAGCAGTATATGCAAATATGTGAGCAGCTTAATTTGTTATAGCTTCTATCTACATGAACAAAAGATATGTTAGCAAAAAGAGCAATGGGTGTCATGAGTTTAGCCCAGTGCAACTGCTTTGTCCATTCCGATAGTGTTCCTTTGCCTCCTAAAAGCTGAATCAGCTTTTCAGAGTCACTATATACAAGGAGATCTCGATCCGTTAAGGTAGGAGTCCTGCTATTAATGCTTTTATTTCTACTTCATAGCTTGATGCAGCCCAGCAAGGTCTCCCTTCAGCAGTGGTTTCTCCTGTATTTCGTTGAAATATATATATATATATATATATATATATATATATGTATATCAAAGCATAATTTCCTTAGTTTCCTATCCCTGTTCCGATTAGTAATTTTGACCTTTTAGGAATGCCAATGCATAAAGTCAGGCATACCCATTAATTGATATTCCCAAACATTAACTTCCGTACCATTTCCAATTGTCCATAAGCCTTCCTTCTTCATTGCCAGATCCCGACCAGCAGCTATCAGAATCTTCTATCCCCATGAAAAACCTTGAGGACATCACCTGAGCGAAAATTACATACACGACCCCACTCCTGGCCTAGATATTTCTGGCCCAATATGATATGATATGGCCTGAACTTGAACCTAGCTAGGTTGATCGGCCCAGGGGATATGATATTATGATTATCTTGTAGGGTCGTTGTGGAGAATTACAGTACTTGATCAATTCTCATGCAGGCACAGGTGTACAATAGAATTGTTTTACAGCTGTCTAGCATAACACTTCCTTAATTGATACCCACCCAGTAGTTCACGACTGTGAATGTCTGAGTTCTTGGTTCCGGATTTTCCTGTTAAGACTTGGAGCAATACAATAATGAAATTCATGGTCTTGGTCAAACTACAAAGTTAGCTACCACCACCTTCTTGAATTGATATAGAAGAGGTGAAATTAATTTGTAATTTCCCATGGATGCGTGAAAGAAAAATACAGTTGACTTGCAATAGTGACAGCGCCATTAATTAGGTGATATGAAAATAAGAGGAATTACTGAAATTATTTTTGTATATGCACTATGAGCAATTGATAACATCAGTGTGAAGTCATCCAATGCAAGAATTGGGAAAGTTTATGAATGGGAGGAGGACTATAATTAAAGATGTTTGGCTGAGGTATCGTACTGAGAGAAAAAACGTAACCCTTGCAAAATAAATGCCTTACACAAACTTGAAAATGGAAATGGAGCAATAAATTCATGGGATGCAATTAGTGGGAGTGGGAACAAGCTTTATGTACGGAGAGTATGATTGACGATGTTGAAATTCATTACTTTCTTTTTAATTCTTATTTTTTAAGATTAATTTTTTAATTTTAAGAGAAAAATAGTTATTTATTTCTTTTATCTTTTAAAGTGTAATTATATAAATTTTTGTTTTTCAATAATACCCCAAAAAAGACAAAGAAAAACTCTAATATATAGGGTCAAAATAGATATTCGATAATTTTCAGAATTCAAAATTCAAAGTTCAGAATAACATTCTTTATATTTAGAGTTCAAGGAAAGAAAAGTTCACTAATACCAATATACCTCTTAATGTAATTATTGCACTTTCAAATGTCAAATTTCATAGCAAACAAAATCTTTGGGTTAGATATGCCTTCAGGAGTAGTAAGTTGGGTTTTCAATCCACACCTTTATGCTTTTTCCTTTTCTTTTTTTCCTTAATTCTCTCTCCTTTCTCTATTCCCCATGGCTTTTAAAATCGAATCGGTCAGGGCACTGTTTTCTGGTTCAGTGGTTCAACCGTCCGGGTCGAGCGGTTCAACCGGTTATGTCATAAATAAATAAATAAATAAAACAAAAAATACTTATATATAATAAAAAATAACATGGAAATTTAAATATTAAAATAATAAAATATAGAAAATACAAAAAATATAGAAAAAATTCTAAGAAATACATAAAAAATTCCAAAAAATATAGAAAAATTTTCCAAAAATTATAGAAAAAATATGTAAGCAAGAATATGTAATGAGCACTTGTTTTTTTATTTTTTTTGAGAAGAAAAAAGCATATCAGTTCAGAAAAAAAATATTTGAACATATTTTGAAAAAAAATAAATTGCATATCAAAACATATTTTGTGAAGAAAAAAAAGAAAGAAAATTGATTGATTCAGTTGAATCAAGAGCTCCCTCATCAATCAATAAAAATAAGGATTAAGGAGTTAAGTGTCCCCTTTAGAGTCATTTTCTTTAAATCTCTAGTTGTCTCTAGAAATCCTACCAAAGAAAAAAATCTCTAGAAAAATTAATTCATAATGACAACAAATTATACCATTCTAGCAGGTCCAGAGAATTCAAAAAATCAATTAAATCACACAAAAAAAATTATACCTTTAGGGATTCGCCGCCGGTGGGCTCAACTAGTCCGCTGTTGCAAGTCGCTCACCATCTGCTACTACAAGTTGCCGCTGTTGCAAGTCGCTCGCCGTCTACTACTACAAGTTGCCAATGCTACAAGTCGCTCACCGTTCGCCGCTACAAGTCATCGTTGCAAGTGCTTGGATGACTCTCTTCGCTGCTGCAATTCCGTCAATCATTGTCGGTGTTTGTTGCCGTCGGATGCCAGAGTTGATGGCCACCGCAGGTGGTAGGGTGTGAGGGTTAAGACTTGAGAGGAGTGAGGAGTGAAGAGGTAACTCAAGAACCCTAAAGGCTAAAACGAATAAGGGACTGGGGCTTGGGATACGAAAATTGTGGGATATAATTGTCATTTTATTTTTTATTTTTTTATTTAAAACATTAAAAATAAAAATATTAACATGTGAATCACTACCCGAGTTGAATGGTTTAGTGGTCTGACCGCCTAGGTCAGCGGTTTTTTTTACTTTTCAACATTTTTTTCAATTTTTCGATTTTTAGCAAAACCAGACCCGAATGGCTGACCGGTTACCGGTTTTTCCAGTCCGATTTTGAAAACCATGCCATTCCCACTTTCCATTACTTTTCTTGATGCCAAGTAACTGCATGGACATTTTGGATATTTTTTATGCCACTTTTTATAGGATTTTAATAGAAGGGGTCTACTTACAACTATGTCTGAAAGTTTAAGGGAGGTTGTTACAACTACCAAATTTCAGAGGAGGTTTCAACAATTTACCCTTACAGTCGGTTTGGTTGTCATGACTCGAATGAGAAAGAAGAATATTCCCTCAATATGCTTCTTTTCCCATATTTATTTTGGGTGAAATAGTGAGATTCAACGAGAAACCATATCACAAATTTAGGGTCCACTGAGAAACGAAAATACCGAGAAACTTGTGCGAAAATATTATCCAAGCATGTCTCCATCGTCATAACCGAGCTCCTACCTTTCAACAGTCACAACCCCATCGTCTCTATCACCATCGTTTCCATCGTCGTCTCTGAGCTCCAGCTTTCCAATGGTCACAACCCCATCATCTCCGTCGTCATCATCTCCGTCATTGTTTCTGTCATCGTCTCCAAGCTCCAACCTTTCAACGGTCACAACCCCATCATCGTCGTCTGCATCGAATGTATGTCGAGGGTGGCATTATTATATCCTATTAAATGTTGCTACACATTTTCAAAAGACATTTGAATCTGCTCTCTTGAAGAACAGTAAAGTTAAGCAACTTCCAAAGTTTGTTTCTTTCCAATATGTGTCGTTACACCTCCCAAGATTAGTTAGTTCCCATGTTAGCCGATTCTGCTCCCAAGGTGTGTTAATGCCTGTCCTTGTTCAGTGTAAGTCAGTTCACCTTCAACCGACTCCATCCACTATAAAAACTCCTCCTCTATATTGATTTGAACCATCAAAGAGAAATACCAGAATACTACAAATTTCTTATCTCGTTCAACTAAGTTCTATTCTATTTTCTATCATATTTTTTTATAGTATTTACTATTACTATTATCCGCAACCTTCAGTGGTATCAGAACTCGTTCGATCAATCTCTTGGGCGGGATTTCTTCTAAAACAATGAGTGCATAAGCCATTCGTTCCACCCCTTCTCTACCAATCTTCAATGGAGAAAACTATGGCTTTTGGTCCATCAAAATGAAGACCTATTTTCGGTCACAAAGTTTATGGAGAATCGTTGAAGAAGGATTCTGCATTGCTGAAGATACTTCCACTCTTTCAGCAAATCAAAAGAAGATCTATGAAGAGAATTAGCAAAAGGATTGTCAAGCACTATTCTGTTTGCAGCAAGCAATGGCTGAGGAGATATTTCCTCGAATCAGGGGTGCATCAACTACAAAGGAAGCGTGGGATACACTGCAGGAGTTTCAAGGATCTGTCAAGGTATGCACTATTAAATTGCAGAAGTTTAGAAGGGATTTTGAAAATCTTAAGATGAAGGATATTGATACTGCAAAAGATTACTATTCTAGAATAAAAGAAATAGTAAATCAAATGAGAGCCTATGGGGAGACTATTTTTGACAAGAAAATAGTCAAAAAAATTCTAATCTCTTGTACTGAGAGATATGATCTAATAATTTCGATGATAGAAGAAATAAAGGATCTAGAAAAACTATCACCAACTAAATTGATGGGCTCTCTCGAGACATGAAAATAGGCATGACAGGCAGAATGAAAATTTTATTGAAGTTGCCTTTCAGTCTAAAGTTAATTTGCAATCTCATAAACCAAAAGTTGATGGAAGGAAGTCATAAGGAAAACCAAAAGAAAATAATGACAAGTATTCTTCATGTGGTATCTGCAAGAAGAGAAACTACTTAGAGAAAGATTGCTGGTTCAAAGGAAAACCACAGTGCCAAAACTGTAAAAAATTTGGCCATGTGGAAAAAGTTTGTAGATTCAAGAAAACCCATCAAGCTAATTTTTCAGAAAAGAAAAATGAGGAAAATAATATCTTTTATGCTTATCATTCTACAATAGAAGAGAAAAAGGATACTTGGTATCTTGACAGTGGGTGTAGTAACCACATGACTAAAAATGAAAGCATCTTCCATAGTCTTGATAAAATCAAGATAAAAGTCAAAATTTGTAATGGCGACTTCATGGAATCAACCGGAAAAGGCACCATTGTTGTTGACACCAAACAAGGCAAGAAATACATAAATGATGTACTTTTGGTCCCGAATATTGATCAAAATTTACTTAGTGTGGGCCAAATGATAGAAAGAGGTTACTCTCTTCATTTTGAGGGAAACTCTTGCACAATCTATGACAAGCAAGACAAGTCCCTTGAAATTGCAAAAAACAAAAATGATAGAAAACAGATGATTCCCCGTTAAATGGAAAGATGCTAGTTATATAGCAATGCAAGCACAAGTGGACGAGTCGTGGCTATGGCATAGAAGATTCGGACACTTTAATCTCCATGGATTAAGGATTCTTCAGTAGAAGAACATGATGTGTGACCTACCAGCTATCAAGGAGTTCAACAATGTCTGTGAAGGGTGTATGCTCGGAAAACAATATCGATACCCCTTCCCATCCGGAAAAGCTTGGAGAGCCAAAGTGCCATTAGAGTTAATTCATACAGATGTTTGTGGTCCAATGCGTACTCCATCAAATAATCAAAACAAGTATTTCATTCTCTTCATTGATGATTATACTAGAATGAAATGGGTTTATTTCTTGCGAGAAAAATTGCAGGTTTTTGATATTTTTAAAAAATTCAAATCCTGTGTTGAGAAGCAAAGTGGTCACAACATCAAGACCATAAGAAGTGACTGAGGCAAAGGATATACTTCTAATGAATTCAATAAGTTCTGTGAAGATGAAGGCATGGAGCATCAACTTACAATTGGGTACACTCCAAAACAGAATGGAGTATTTGAAAGAAAAAACAAAACAATTATGAAAACTGCAAGAACCATGCTCATGGAAAAAGGTCTTCTCAAAATTTTCTGGGCAGAGGTAGTAAGCACTGCTATCTATCTGCTTAACAGATGTCCTACTAAAGCTGTGCAAGATAGGACATCAATTGAAGCTTGAAGTGGACAAAAGCCATCAACAAAGCATCTTAGAGTTTTCGGATGCATATGCTACACACATGTCCCACAAGAGAAAAGAGGCAAATTAGATGAGAAGACTAAGAAAGGAATTTTCTTAGGCTATAGTACTCAATCAAAAGGCTATCAAGTCTATAGTGTAAGGAAAGAAAAACTCATAATCAGTCGAGACATAAACTTTAATGAGGATGCTACATACAATTGGGAGACAAAAGAAGTTGAAAGAAAGACTATCAACTTGCCTCTATTACCAAGTCAAAGAATTGAAGAAGATCATGATTAAATCAGTTCGCCAACACAATTGGAACCGGAATAAGCTTCACAGTCTACTCCAGACTCATCACCAAGGCGAATTAAATCCTTAACAGAAATATATGATCATAGAACCAAAAAGCTTTGAAGAAGCTTTTAAGGAAGAAAGTTGGAGAAAAGCTATGGATGAAGAAATAAAAATGATTGAAAAAAATGAGACTTGGGAACTTGTGGATCGTCCACAAGACAAAGACACTATTGGAGTTAAGTGGGTCTACAAGACAAAGCTTAACTCAAATGACTCAATCCAGAAGCTTAAAGCAATGCTAGTTGCCAAAGGATACTCACAACAATACGGTATCGACTACAATGAGACATTTGCTCCAGTTGCTCGCCTTGACACAGTTAGGGCATTGATAGCACTTGTTGCATAGAAGAAATGGAAAACTTTTCAACTTGATGTGAAATTTGCATTCCTCAATGGCTATCTTAAGGATGTAATCTATGTGGAGCAACCTCAAGGATTCGTGGTGCAAGGACAAGAAGACAAAGTTCTCAGATTAAAGAATGCATTATATGGCTTAAAACAAGCTCCACGAGCTTGGTACAAAAGAATTGACAATTACTTCTTGGAACAAGGATTCAGGAGGAGCTATAGTGAGCCAATACTCTACATCAAAACTCAATGTACAAATGACATTCTCATTGTTTCTCTATATGTTGATGATCTTATTTATACAGGAAATAATGAGAAGATGGTCAAGAAGTTCAAAGAAGACATGATGAAGACTTTTGAGATGACTGATTTAGGCCTAATGCACTACTTTCTTCGAATTGAAATAACTCAAGAAGAAGAAGGGACATTCATCTCACAGAAGAAGTATACAGAAACTCTTTTGAAGAAATTCAAAATGGAGGGGTGCAAAACAGTCTCCATTCCATTAGATAACACTAAAGCATTCAAAAAGTAAAATGGCTCACCAAAGGCAAATGAATCACAATTTCAAAGTATGATTGGAAGTCTTCTCTATTTAACTGCTACAAGACCAGACATCATGTATGCGGTTAGTCTACTATCAAGGTTCATGCAGAATCAAAGTCAAGTCCACCATGGAGTAGCTAAAAGAATACTAAGGTATTTCCAAGGTATAAAGAGCTATGAAATTTGGTACAGAGTCACACATGACTCTAAGCTTATTGGCTACACAAACAGCGACTAGATAGGCTCGGTAGATGACATGAAAAGTATATTTGGTTATACTTTCACACTTGGATCAGGGATATTTTCTTGGGCTTCAAAGAAGCAAGCAACTGTTGTCCAATCATCAGCTGAAGCAGAATATATTGCAGCAGCAATAACAACGAGCCAAACTATATGGCTCAAAAGGATATTTGATGACATGGGAGAACCACAAGTTGGTGCTACTAAAATCTACTACGATAGTAAATCTTCTATTGCAATGGCAAAGAATCCCATATTTCATATCAGAATCATACATATTGGGATCAAGTATCATTTTATCAAAGAAGCTGAAGGAAACAAAAAAATAAAACTCAAACATTGCAAAACTGAAGAACAGTTAGCTGACATATTCACAAAGGCTCTACCAAAAGGCAAGTTCGAATTGTTACGAGAGATGACTGGAGTTGCTGAAATGTGTATCAAGGAGGAGTATTAAATGTTGCTACACATTTTCAAAAGACATTTGAATATGCTCTTTCGAAGAATAGTAAAGTTAAGCAACTTCCAAAGTTTGTTTCTTTCCAATATGTGTCATTACACCTCCCAAGATTAGTTAGTTCCCATGTTAGCCGATTCTGCTCCCAAGGTGTGTTAATGTCTGTCCTTGTTCAGTGTAAGTCGGTTCACCTTCAACCGACTCCATCCACTATAAAAACTCCTCCTCTGTACTGATTTGAATCATTAGAGAGAAATACCAGAATACTACAAATTTCTTCTCTCATTCAACTAAGTTCTATTCTGTTTTCTATCATATTTTTTTTATAGTATTTACTATTACTATTATCCGCAACCTTCATATCCTATGTTTAACACTTGGTTCCATTTTTTGTATTTTTCCCTGGTCTGGACGTCGTTTTGTTTTCTTCACCAAATGAGATTCACAAGCCCAACAGCCAACCTTCGTCTTCCTCATCTCCAATGAAGGTAAGCCTAGATTATGCTGTCGTTTTCACTATTGTCCTAGCTTGTTGTTGCAGATATAAAATTTTTGCATTTTTTCAGATCTAAAACCTTGTGTTAGATCTACTGAACCAGCCTATTTTTTTTATGTTTTTAGACTATTTTTCTTAGATTTGCAACCTTGCTTTTTTAAAGCTAATAAACACCTTCAATAGATCTACCAAGGTTTCTTCATTCATTGACATGATTAAATTCTGATTCGTTTGAAATTGAAAAGCTAATAAACCCCATATTTACTGTTTTCTTGGTCTATTTTGTCTTAATTATTTTACTCCCTTGAAATTGAAAAAGCTAATTTGTAGGTGATTACTTGTGCTTATTTTAGTGATCTTTTGTTTTTCCATATGCTTGTTTTCTAACTATAATATTCCAGTTTTACTTGAAATTTATATGCATTTGTATGTGCTAATTTGCCTTGTCATTAAATATGCATTTGTATCTACACATCAATCTACAAATTTATATGCCTTTGTATCTATATAACAGGCTAATGAAATATTTAAGTCAATATGTTGGCTTCGATTTTTTGAAATATAAATATGCATTTCTTTAAATTCTTGTCTGAAACACCTAGGACCAAATCCATTAATCCACAGGCCACATATTAACTATTGTCTTTCTGTTTTTGTAGGTAAACTGAACTGTCCATCAAACAGGGATTCTGCAAAACAAAGGGATTCATGGGTGTTGATTTCTGCAAAATGTAAGCAGGTCGGGCTATATTGATTTCTACAAAACAGAGGGATTAATGGGTGTTTTCTTTATTAAGGCATTCATGAGTTTAATTTGTGATCTCCTATTCTTTAGTTCATTAAAGAATAGGTTGGTTAAGTAAAAGCTGCTAGTTTAGTTTTTATATTGATTGCTTTTGCAATTGAATTTTGTAAGAGTCTATAGAACATGTCTACAAGTATTGGGGGCCACAAGTGTCAATGTGTTGGTCATAGTGACCTTGCTGCTAGGACAAATATAGGTGCTATTTAGAGACTTGGTTGCAAATATAAGAGCCTTGTTAGAATGACACATGGCAATGTTCAAATTTTATTGTACCATGCCATTCAGAAAACAAGTCTTATGTTTTGGATTTTTTTTCGTAAGATCATATCTTGTGGAATTGGAGATTGCATGGATTTGTGAAAGTGGAATGAATCCAACCATTCTACAAAATTTTCTCAACAACCAAACATTGGAAGCAGATTTAGTAGGACAATTGGTCTCAACAACTAAACACAGGTGACAAAATTGAGAGAATAAATTTTCTCTTCTCATCCCATCCCATTTCATTTCATCCTTTCTTGGCAACCAAACCGACCATTATAAATAAATCAGTTAGAAATTCTCTCCTAAATTATCTCTAACTCCTATCTATCCTCTCCTCCACTTTCTCATTTTTCTACTCTCCCTCTAATTAGCCCAAGATGTTTTTCCTAAAATATTTTCCTTTAATTAGTCGAATATGTTTGAATTGGAAAATCTTTTTGTTACCACTCTCCATAGCTCACATTTCTCTACTCACATTGTTTTTTTTTTTTTTACTTAATTAGCTCAATACTGCTTCGCTAAGTCTACCGCAACCACAAGCAACATGCAAAATGGAAGCAATTGGCCAACAGGGTTGTTCTCTCTCGATATTAGAATAGACGTGCACCGGTGTTCTATGTTCTCATCCCTTTTCTAGAGATATTCATGTACATCTGTTTAATGCCACTTCGTTTTTGTATATTTCAATGCAACATTGAAACTAGAAGATAATTGTTGCCTAGATTATTTTGGAGATCAATGTTTGAGGACTTTTTGTATCAACCATAAATAGGGATGTTTTTAATCTTACATGATTGTCACTTTAGAGCAGCATGGTCTGTGTTACTTTTGTACCATATTGAATTCTTTATTGTACTCACTTCATGAATCCGTTCCGAGTTAAGTTGAGAAAAAACCTGAAGGAAAAAATTTATAGCGGTTTGTGCTGGAAGTGTAGCAGTACAGACCTTATCCACATTCATCTTATGGATCTGACCCAAATACGAAGGGTTATTGAGGGTTTTCTCTTGTATACTTGTCTTTGGCTTGTGAAAGAAATCGAACGATTTGGATGTATTTGAGATTTAGGGTTTTTTGTAAGTGAGGTTATGTACATGTGCAAAGCTTTGTGCTCTTCTCCATTGTTGATTTCATAGTGGATTTTATGTTTTTCCTTCACCTGTGGGCGTATGCTATAAGCCAAAATTGTTAGGTTTTAATCTTTGTTAAGTGGGCTTACATATTCATTGAAACAATTGCATTGATGGGCTATTTTGTAAGTGGGCTAAATCAAGTGATTCATTTATGCAAAGCTCGTAGACTTCAACAAGAAGGTATGGGGCTTAATGAGTGGATACCACATTTTTGCCCATATAGGCTTAATGGGATCTTATTAAGTCAAAATATAAAGGCTCCTAGGTTATGGTTCCCAATATGTTAAATCATCTAACCACCCTCCTTGCTCTACCCCATTAGAGTCAAAGAACTAAGAAAACCTAAGGAAGAAGGAAAGATTTAACTAAGGAAAACCACACCAGCCGAGTTCATCACTCATTCCGCAAGGGTTCATCTGCTACAATGGATACAGGTATTTATGTTCAAACCTCCTTGATAACTGTAACATGATATATTTTGGGATGCAACATGACTTCTTGTTCTTCGTATATTGTATGGTATAGGTTTGATTCTACAAGATTAGGATTTGGTTGCTCCCCCTTTAGTTCTCTTACAAGTGGTATCAGAGTCTTATATCATGTTGGGTTATTAGGATTACCTCTTTTTTTTTATCGATTTATTTGTGATTGCATCTCGATTGAGGCAGCACAGTCGTTTGGCTGTGTGTGCTTGTCGAACAGCTATGAAGCAAGGCTGTTTAGAACCAAAAAAAAAAACAATGCATTAGTGTTGCGATGCGTCTCTGGAACCAAAAAAAAAAAAAAAACAATGCATCAGTGTTGCGATGCGTCTCTGGAACCAAAAAAAAAATCACATTAGTGATTCGTTGCACCTACAGAACTGACTCAAAAAAAAATTTTGGGATCGTGATTTGCATGCACGTAAGTAATTTGCATGCGTCCGTTTTTCTCTTCTTTTTGCATGGAAGTAACCTTACACCTTTTTTTTTTTACTTTGTCATGCATGCGATGAATATAGTTTTGGATGAATACACTTTTAAAATTAAATTGATTGAAGCAGCATGTTACCAAAGTAGCCTCTACAGTGTAAATTTCATTTGATTTGAAATATAAAGATTTTGTGTAATCATTGTCCATGCAGACATTGATCGGCCCAAAGGAAAGTTGATGTTTGATCAGGCAGTGAACACACATGCGATGATGAATAATGATATTGTAAACCTATTATCCATGTGAATAGTAGTTGGTCCAAAGAAAGGCTACTGTTTGATAGGATTTATTATCAATGTTTGATTATTGCGTTGAGAGTACCGTTTACAATTGATGTTTCTATGCAAATACTAAATGTCAAGTTGTGCTGGGTATCTTGCCTTTGTAATTTATATTATTATTGATTACATGTTGTTTTCGTTCTCTGTTCATTTTCAACAACTGCAAATAATGTTTCTGCTCAAATCAATGCCATTTCCATGCTGAATGGTACAAACTTTAAGATCTAGAAAAAGAATGTGGAAATCATTCTCGGCTGCATGGATTTAGACCTTGCGTTAAGGACGGAGCAATCCATCTCAGCTGAGGACAATTCCAATGAGGCCAAAGTTGAGAAATGGGACCGCTCTAATCACATGAGTCTGATGATTATGAAACGTTCCATACCGGAAGTGTTTAGGGGCTCTATTTCTGAGAGCAATAATGCTAAGGAATCCCTTGTGGCAATACTACAGTATTTCACCAAAAATGAGAAAGCAGAGACTAGCAACCTTTTAGCTACTCTAATTTCTATGAGATACAAGGGAAAAAAATATAAGGGAGTACATACTGGAAATGTCGAATCTTGCGGGTAAACTAAAGACACTAAAGTTAGAGATAAATGATGATTCGCTCGTGCATTTAGTTCTTATTTCTCTTCCTGCACAATTTAGTCAATTTAAGGTGAGTTATAATACTCAAAAGGAGAAATGGACTCTTAATGAGTTCATTTCTCAATGTGTGCAAGAAGAAGAAAGAATCTAGAGAGAAAAGACCGAAAGTGTTCACTTAGCATCAACCTCTTAGAATAATAAAAAAAAGAGGACTAAGGATATTGCAAATGGAACACCCACGTAGAAAAAGGCAAAGAAGCAAGGTGATGGATTCACCTGTTTTTTCTGCAAGAAATGATGACACATGAAGAAAGAGTGTCCCAAATATGCCGCCTGGCGTATAAAGAAGGGTATGTCTCTCACTTTAGTTTGTTTTGAGGCTAATTTAGCTTCTGTACCTATAGACACTTGGTGGATAGATTCTGGCGCTACTACTCACATAAGTGTGTCTATGCAGGGTTGCATCTGGAGCCGGCCGCCAACTGATGCTAAAAGATTCATCTATGTAGGCGATGGCAATAAAGTTCCTGTGGAAGCTGTAGGACATTTTAAATTGATTTTAAAAACTGGTTGTTATTTGAATTTAGTTGAGACGTTTGTAGCTCCAACATTTAAACGGAACTTAATTTCTATTTCCCATTTGGACAAATTTGGTTACTTTTGTGGTTTTGGAAATAATAAAGTTAGTATTTCTCTAAATTCAAATGTTATTAGTACTGGTATTTTAATTGGTTGTCTTTATATGTTAGAAACTATTGCTTCCCACAATGTAATCCTGCATGCAAGTACTAAAGGTGCAAAGCATAAATTAACCGAGAATTTTGCTTCCTTATGGCATAGGCATTTAGGCCACATCTCTAAACAGAGAATTCAGAGGCTTGTGTCGGATGGAATTCTTGATTCCCTTGATTTAACAGACTTCTAAGTTTGTATTGAGTGTATTAAGGGAAAATTAACAAACACAAAGAAAATAGGTGCCAATAGATGTACGAAAATCTTAGAACTAATACATACGAACATCTGTGTGCCATTCCCTATGCCTGCATGGAATGACCAGTAGTACTTCATTACATTCATAGATGACTATTCACGGTATGGGTACCTATACTTAATAAGTGAGAAGTCTCAATCCCTGGACGTTTTCAAGTCTTATAAAGCTGAAGTTGAACCTCAACTTGGTAAGAAAATTAAAGTCGTTAAATCTGATCGTAGCGGAGAATACTATTGCAGATATGATGGATCAGGAGAGCAACGTCTAGGACCCTTTGCTAACTTTCTAAAGGAATGCGGTATCGTCCCATAGTACACCATGTCGGGTACACCCAGCATGAATGGTGTTGCTGAAAGACGAAATATGACACTTAAGGACATGGTAAGAACCATGATTAGTCATTCTTCTTTACCTGAATCACTTTGGGGAGAAGCATAAGATCTGCAATGTATATCCTTAATAGAGTATCCAGCAAAGCAGTAACTAAAACCCCATATGAGTTGTGGATTGGGAAAAAGCCCAGCATAAGGCACCTACACATTTGGGGATGTCCAGCTGAAGCGAGGCCTTATAGGCCCAACGAAAGGAAATTGGACTCTAGGACAGTTAGCTGTTACTTTTTTGGATACGCGGAACGTTCTCGAGGGTTCAAGTTCTATGATCCCACTACCCGCTCCTTCTTTGAGATGGGAAATGCAAGATTTCTTGAAGATATTGAGTTTGGAGGGGAAGAATTAAGGAATGTCTCTTTTGATGAGACAGATGTCTTGCTAAAAGAGAAACTCATTTCTCTTCCTGGTATTATTATCGATAGTGATCAGACAACAATTCCTGACACTGTTCATGAAGCGATTCCGGTTCAAGACAATAATGAAGTTCCTTCCATAGAGCAAACTCAACAACCTCAAGAAGTGCCATTGAGGAGATCCAACAGACAAAGGAGAAGTGCGATTCCAAATGATTATATTGTGTTCCTCCTGGAGCAAGAAGACTCTGTAGGCTTAGCGGAAGATGATCCAATCAACATTCGCGTAGTTCTTCAAAGCTCTAACTCTCAACACTGGATCAATGCCATACAAGAAGAAATGAAATCCATGAAAGACAATGACGTTTGGGATCATGTCGAGTTGCCTAAAGGTTTGAAACCCATTGGTTGCAAATGGATATTCAAAACCAAAAGGGATTCAAGAGGCAATGTCGAAAGATATAAGGCTCGTCTAGTCACCAAAGGTTTCACTCAAAGGGAAGGCATTGATTATAAAGAGACATTTTCTCTGGTTTCTTTGAAAGACTCATTTAGGACAATAATGGCACTTGTAGCTCATTTTGATTTAGAGCTACATCAGATGGATGTAAAAACAACATTTCTCAATGGAGACATTGATGAAACGATTTATATGGTTCAACTAGAAAATTTTGAATCCAAAGATTCAAAGTCTATGGTCTACAAATTAAAAAAATCCATTTATGGTCTCAAACAGGCTTCTCGTCCATGGTATCACAAATTTTATCAGGTGATTACCTCATATAGTTTTGAGGTAAATGTGGTTGATGACTGTGTATACCACAAGTTCAGTGGGAGCAGGTTTATCTTCCTGTTACTATATGTCGATGACATATTGCTGGCGAGTAACGATATAGGCTTGCTACGCGAAACCAAGAAAATTTTCACTAAGAATTTTGAGATGAAAGATCTTGGGGACGCCTCTTTTGTGCTAGGCATACAAATACTATGAGATCGCTCTCGAGGCATTCTTGGATTATCACAAAAGGGATATATTGAAAAGGTGCTAAGCAGATTCGACATGAAAAGTTGTTCGCCGGGTGATACGCCTATGGATAAAAAAAACAAGTTCAGTCTCAGTCAGTGCCCCAAAATAGACCTTGAAATAAAGGAGATGCAAAGGTTCCCTATGCCTCGGCTATAGGAAGTCTGATGTATGCTCAAATTTGTACCCATCCCGATATAGCATTTATAGTGGGACTATTGGGCAGATATTTGAGTAACCCAGGACTAGATCATTGGAAAGCAGCCAAACAGGTCATGCGGTATTTATAGAGAACAAAGGACCTCATGTCAATCTACAGGAAATTAGACAGTTTGGAGATCATTGGGTATTCTGATTTTGATTTTGCGGGATGCCAAGACAGCAAACGATCCACTTTGGGCTATGTTTTCATGTTAGTTGGAGGAGCTATATCTTGGAAAAGTGCCAAACAGACACTCATAGCCCCTTCAACTATGGAAGCAGAGTTCATAGTCTGCTTTGAGGCATCCAATCATGGGATATGGTTGCGCAACGATAGCTATAAATATATAACCCTAGCAAGTGTACTAGTTATCAAGTAGTATAATAATATCGTTCCCACGGGGATTTAACAAAATAAGTATTAGAATCACAGTTTTCCCTAATTATTTGGACAATCAAAATTTAGGACTGAGCAAGAACTACTGAAAATAAAATTGGAACAAAGAAAATAAAAACAAGGGTGATCACTTAATCGAATATGCAAATGATGAAACCGCTAGGGCTTTTGGTCCACCTAACCAATGTAATGAATATTGATGGGTCCGATTATCCAAGACTAATTGTCATTCCCACAAGCTGAGATTTTCCTAAATTTATTTAATATTCTCTCTCGAGATATACTAAACCTACGCCCATCAGGTAACCCTTCGATCTCTCGAGTAAAGCTCTCAAGATGGAAGTGCAGTAAGTCCAAGAAAACCATTAAATTCATATGAATCATGTATATATTTCTCTATATACCATTCAATTCACACTATGAATTATTCTGTCAATTATGTGAATTCCTCTCTCAATTCATTCACATAACTCACATCAATTAAGAGGCGGCCAAGCTCTTAATTGCAATAAGCACAATAATTCATAGACTATATGGAAATCACAATCTTGGATAAATCAAGAAGATAAAAATATATTCAGTAACATGGTTAGGCTTTCCATAGCCCTAGCAAAAAAACAAATCAGTTCAGGATGGAAGAATTAAAGCAAACAAAGGGGAAGAAAGAACTCTTGAATTCGCCCATAGTGCTGAGATCTCCTCTTCTTGCTACCACCTTCTTCTTGAAGTTTCTTGAATTCTTGAACCTTTCTTGAACCCTTCTTGACTAATTGCTCTTTGCTTCTTGATTCAAATCAGGAAGTGAGTGATTGAGTGATGCCTAAAGCTGGTCCTTCCCCTCCTTTATATAGATTAAAGGGGAGGGGGTGGTCTCCTACTTTCTCTTGAAGTTGATCTTTACAAGAAATAAAAAGTCCTATCCTAATTCTAATCTTATCTCTTTATCTCTTGAACTCAATCTCTTTATCACTCTAAGATTACATCAAAAATTTAGATCTAGAAGGATTCTTCTTAGTTTTTTGTTCTTGGATTCGTAATAGACCTCCTCTGTGTATTGGGCTTCAGCCGCATATTGGGCCTTCCTACGAATTTGCCCCAAATTTGGGCCCGGATTTGACTTTGATGCAGGCCGAATCTGTGAAAGCCCAAAACATGAAAGTTGTGGCTTTTTCTCTTATCTTTTCAGGGGTCTTGAATCAACCCATTCAGAGTTCGGAGACACGAGTTATGCCCAGATCACTGAACAATATCGAAACTGTGAAAAATCATATGATTTGTCTTTCTTTGCTCTTAATGCCTTCTTTCATGCCCTGAACAGAAATATGAGTCCAATTAGGTGCTAATTCAGTATAAAAGACAAAGTAATTGGGGATAAAAATATGATAGATTCTACTCTCATCACGTAACTTTGTCTGAAGGGATGGGATATCAATCACATGGATGCCCAGGTCTTGCGGAATGGACTGGGCGAATTTCAAAAAATTTCTCCCATCTTTGCAAGGAATCAAATTCTCTATTTTAGAAAAAATATTTTTCAAAGATCAATTTTGAACCATGAACCAAACCAGATCTGAACCAAAAGGAGTAGGAGGGAGGATGTACCTAATACAGAGAATTAGTATCTCCCAATGGAGGTGTTCACGCCCAAGGAAGGATCCAAAATCTGCTCCCACTAAAAATGGCGCAGTGCAAGATGGAGCAGAATCAACAATATTCTTCCAAAAGAACTTGACCCTTCGCAAGAATCAACAGGATGGCTTGTGAATACAGCTCCAATCAATCTTTTCCCCAAAAGATTGGTATCAAGATCAAATCTTATTTGCTCCTGTAGAGAGTAGGAGATCAAACTACTAGAGGTGGCGGCTGCAAGAAGGAGGCAGCAAGAGAGTATTCGCAGGGTGCAAAATTCTCTCTTCTTGTGGTTTCAGCTCTGAAGAGAATTGAACATCTATCTCTAAAGGCTGCCGCCCCCTCCTCCTTTTATAGATTTAAAGGGATCAGCTCCTAATCCTATTAGGAGCTGCTGATCCAAATCATATTTGGATTAAAAGTCCCTTTAAGTGATAAGGGAGAACCCTTATCTTATCTACAGATCAGATCAGCCATCTCCTAATCTAATTAGGATGCTTCCAGATCTAAATCTCATTTAGATCTTGGACTCTCTAAGTGGATAGGGTCTATGCCCAATCCTATCAGCTGATCCATCTCAGAATTCGCCCCTTTTAATTGACTGATCAAATCAGCCCAGTTCAAAATGGGCTTAAGGCCCATTTAAGGTTATGTACTCACTTAGCCTTCCAAACTGCTGACCAGTTGGACTTCCTTGTATGGCATGGGACCCAAACATTGATCTGTCATCAGCCACATGGGTTCAGTCCAGCCTTTGTTACAAGGCCTAGCCGAATACACTGTTATGGACAGTGCACCCCCTGAAACCCATCTTATGGGCTCTATGGGCTCAACATTTACCCTGACACTTACCCTAAGTGGTCCCTGGGCCAAGCCACCTTGTAACACCCAGGGATTGTGGGCAGATGCAAGATTAGCCCATCAGGTATTATCCTCAATGGTCTTACACTTAACCTCTCAGTCCATAATGATCAAACACTGCCCAACAAGGGATGACCTCTCCCTCGACTGCAAGGAACAGTGTTGCACTCTCTGCTTACATGGATCCCGGGAATTAAAACCTTTTGCAAATTATTTTGAAACCATAACATATATATCTTTATATAAATATATTTTGCAAAACAAAATCTCAACAATTGAAATCGGCTGCCAACAGTCTTGGTTTTCATCAGAGAGAGTGCATCCCTGATCATTACCTTTGACAAAGGGGTTGATCCTATCACTTTGATCACCCACTCAGATGAATTCTCGGACTGTCCCAACATACCCAAGTTTTGATCCCTGCTAAGAATCTTACTGATTAGTACATCAAAGACAACCCAATCCGACACCTAGTGTAGTATCTTTATTGAGTCTAGGGGTCAGGTGCAACTTTCCAGTTTTGCCCATCTATCTCTAAGGTCCAAGGCAATACTGGAAATCTGGTCCGGTTCAAAGGTTCTATTAATCCTACACTGCATGTGCTTTGGGTCTCACCTTGGTAGCTGAGACAAGCCACCCCAACAGTTGGCAGCACACCAGTGTCAGCCTTGGCAGGATAAATCTCCCTAGACTTACCCAATGGTTGTGAACATTCTAAACTAACAAGTCTCATTAAGTGTCCAGTTTAAGAGCATTACATAGAAACACACCACAGGAATATGAATCAAATGTGTACTTTATTCATTTACAATAAATTTATAATGTACATATTTCTGATTGAAGCTAAGGGCATACAACTGTCTAACATTGTCACAGGCCTGCGAGTGGTTAATGGCATTGCAAAGCCATTAAAATTATTGTGTGCCAAGAAATCTGCAGTTCTATATTCCAACAACAACAAAAGTTCTGTGAAGTCGAAACATATTGATATCAAATTTCTATCTATTAAGGAAAGAGTTTAGAGTGGTCAAATTTGCATAGAGCATATAGGGACAAACTCCATGATAGCGGATCCGTTGACCAAGGGATTGCCACCTAAGGTCTTTCATGAGCGCACTACTCGTATGGGTATAGGCATGTTTTATGATACATTGATTTAGTGGGAGTTTTCTTTTCTTTTGCTTTTGGATGTTCTAGGGATTAAGGCATGTTTTACATGTCTACATTTATGCATAATAAAGTTTATGACTCTTTCCATCATCTACATCTCTAAATATGTTTGTGATTTTTGATTGATCTCTCTAAAGAACAAAGTAGAACCAATTGGAAATAGGCATATTTTGAGATCACATTGCATGTAATTTTCATGCCACTCATCCATACTTGATATATGTCATTGAATGCATTGATATGATGAGCATGAAAGGCTTAGTCACGCATATATGTGGCGAAAGCCGTCATGGTCTCATATTAGTATAGGAGATGGACCAGATTGAAATTAAGGAAAAGTCTAAAGAAATTAGCATAAGAAGTGTATACATAAGGAATTCTTTCAATATAAATGTTTCAGTTTTCATATGTAGCCCAAGTGGGAGATTGTTAGGTTTTAATCTCTGTTAAGTGGGCTTACATATTTAGTGAAACAATTGCATTGATGGGCTATTTTGTAAGTGGGCTAAATCAAGTGATTCATTTATGCAAAGCCCATATAGGCTTAATGAGTGGATATCACATTTTGGCTCATATAGGCTTAATGGGATCCTATTAGGTCAAAATATAAAGGCTCCTAGGTTACGGTTCCCAATATGTTAAATCATCTAACCGCCCTCCTTCCTCTACCCCATTAGAGTCAAAGAGCTGAAAAAACCTAAGGAAGAAGGAAAGATTTAATTGAGGAAAACCAAACCAGCCGGCCAAGCATTGATTCATCACTCATTCCGCAAGGGTTCGTCTGCTATGATGGATACAGGTATTTATGTTCAAACCTCCTTGATAACTGCAACATGATATACTTTGGGGTGCAACATGACTTCTTGTTCTTCGTATATTGTATGGTATAGGTTTGATTCTACAAGATAAGGATTTGGTTGCTCCCCCTTTAGTTCTCTTACAAAAATCACATAAATCTGTGTATTCTCTTTTGTTTACTTCTCTTTATCTCTATTTTTCTTTCATTTTTATGTGCTATTTGAATCTGTATTTTTGAATTTTGTGCAATTGTCTAATTGTCAGTTTCCTTCTGTCCTATCTTTACCAATGACAATGGTTAATATGTTAGAATTTAATTAACTAAAATTGGCTTAAGTTACTTGGATTAACTAAAATTGGTATGAATGTCACCTAAGGCCATCCATTCGTCAAAAAAATTTGTAGCAGTCCCAATTACTTCATTTGGTCAGTCATTCCAATCATAAAACGCTACCTTATTTCGAGCATCCCAGAGTTTCCATAAGATGATTGTCTTCATGGTGAACTCTGCAATAGAAGTATTATCTGCAATATCAACTTGCATCACACACTATCAAAGCCAGGCACTGATTGAAAGAGAGGAGACCTGATCTGAGCACCAATTTAGTGGTGACTCAACCAAGTAGCTCTTGCAAAGTTGCAACTCCAAAATAGATGTTCTGCATTTTCAATCTCAGAGCAACCATATGGGCACATAGCACCTACAGTACCTTTGAACCCGTGATAAGTTGTTTGAAAGTAATGTAGATGCTATGTGCCTGTACGGTTGCTCTGAGATTGAAAATGCAGAACATCTATTTTGGAGTTGCAACTTTGCAAGAGCTACTTAGTTTGGGTCACCACTAAATTGGCATTCAGATCAGATTTCCTCTCTTTCTATCACTGCCAGGCTTCGAGAATGTGTGATGCAAGTTGATATTGCAGATGATACTTCTATTGCAGAGTTCACCATAAAGACAATCATCTTATGGAAACTCTGGGATGCTCGTAAAAAAGTGGTGTTTCATATTGCAGATGATACTTGTATTGCAGAGTTCACCATGAAGACAATCTATACACTTTAAACACTCGAGATATGACCCTATAACGTCCTGTTTGTAATGCGGATATTGTTGTATACATTGATGTTGTTATAAAGGATAACGAAAGGGCAATTGCTTGGTGTGTTATGGATGGGGATAGTAGATTTGTTGAGGCTGGTGTTTGGCCAACTACATTTACAGAACTGGAAGCTGCAGAAGCATTTGCAATCTTTTAGTCCATGCAGTGGGTGCTGAGGTTTAAAGATCAGAAGACTACTGTTTTTGGTGATAACTTGGTGGTGATGAGCAATCTTAGTCATCGAAGAATGGAGTGTTCTTGGAGGTCAAAACAAATAATTGTTTACACTATTTGACTATCTTCACAATTTCGTGCTGTTTCATTTCAGCACATCCAATGTCATGAAAATCATATAGCTCATATTGGCTACTACCTTTAGACATTGTAATTGTGCTCAAATTTGGGACCATTCCAGATCCCCTCCTTATGCTATTTGCAATCGAATCAATGCATAATTTCCATTTGCAGCAAAAAAAAAAAAAAAAAAAAACTTAATATTGCCTTGGATTGGATTGGCTTAAATCACTTGGAATAATCATTGATAAAAATTAATTTAAATATTATGTAAATAAAATAATTAAGAAAATCTAATAAGGGTAATTAAATTTCTGAAACCTCCCCTCAAGTTTCTTAACATTGATGAAACTACCCCTGAAGTTTAGTAATTCCAATCACCTCTCCTAAACTTTCTAATACAGTTGCAAGTAGACCCTTGCGATAGAATCTTCCAAAAAAGGGCATGGAAATCTCCAAAAATACCCATGAAGTTGCTATTGAGGCTAGTTTCTACAGAAAAAAATAAAATAAAATAAAATAATACAAACTTTATGAACAACAAAAACATAGAGAATTTAAAGTTGTAACTTTACCTTTGAGCGATTGATATGAAGGGAAAATTTGAAAAATAAACCAATTTCAGAAAAGAGATAGAAAGAGTTTGGGGTAGTGGTTCTTATGAATAGAAAGTAACTGCATGGATATTTTGGACATTTTCATGTTTCCGTTTGGAAGATTCTATTAGAGGGTGTCTACTTGCAACAATGCCAAAAAGTTAAGGGGAGGTGATTGCAATTATCAAACTTCAGGGGAGGTTTCAGCAACAACTAGAAACTTCAAAAGAGGTTTCAGTAATTTACCCAACTAATAAAATTAACAAAAAACATCCTACCTAATTCCTTATGTTTTAGCTTAATTTTCTTGATAAAGCCCATGCTTTGCACCAAGGTTCAAAGTATCGACACGTATCAGCCCATATCGGCTGATACATATCGTTCTGAAACCCTTCCGATACACCCCTATAGTGGGTGTATCGGGGGTCTGACTGGTTCAGGGATGGAGGAGCCCTAAACTGCCCCCTGAACCGGTTTGAAAAAAAATAAAAAAAAAAGCACAAAAATGTGTATCGATTCACCCGATATGCCCCTACCAGCAAATGGGGCATATCAACATTTTGAACCTTACTTTGCACAGGCCTCCTTAACAGTATTATAAGAAAGCTGACAACTTTCCCATGCCAATAGCATATTACCATGTCCATAGTATAGGCCCATCATTTTTCGTTGTTCTTAAATATCTAATTTTATGGAGTCTAAATCTGCTCAAAACAAAAGATTGTATCAACACGTCCCAACATGATTTGTGTCCACACATCACAGATATTCTTGGTCCCAGATTCATAGTGAGATGTGAATATACACAGATCATGCTGAAAGAGTGTTGTTGGGACGGTTTTTGTTGTAAGCAGAACCAACCCAATTTTATGGGCCACAGGCCCACAACTTCGTTGAAGCTTTTCTCCACAAGCCATTCCCATATGCCAAATTTCAGCTAATATTCCTTTTCCATGTTCTAAAGGTATCACCTGTTTTACTGTGTGTAGATGAAAATTCATGACTATTTATTGGGAAAGGAAAATAAAACAATATATTTTTATTCCAAATTCCAAGTGCTATCAATGGATCAGGATTTGAGACGAGGTGTACCAATCCTGTTCCAATTATTAAGCAGGGAAAATAAAGGACCTAAAACTGAACCAATTATTAATCAACACAATTGTGTGCCTAATAAGACCCAATTATACTTGACATCAATAATTAATTACAAATCATAATAACAATTTACAACTTCATTTTGATAATATAACCCTAATAAAACTGAAACTAAAATACTAAATTATTTATATGTTAATAAAATGTGCTTTTCACGATAATAATGTACTGTTTTTTAAATTTACTCTCTTAAACATAAAATATAACAAAAATTACAAAAAAAAAAGCAAGGGATCTTTATATATTATTAACTATATAATCAATTCGGATCTGATTTGATTTGGAATAGCAAGAACTGGTTTCAATTAGACCTATTTGTGGGCCAATTTTGAACTGAAACTTTGCCAAAACTTGAATGGGCCCAACCTGAAGCCTGAGCCCAAATCAGTGCAAAATATTCATAAGCCCAACCTGTGAACAAGTTTAAGTCCAACCAATTGACAGCCCAATTTTTTTCCTATTGGTGGGGGATGGCCGGATGGGTCTTGGACAAGAAAAAGCAAGGATTTTGTTGCAATGAGTACCTGCGCATAATCACTTAAACTCTAAAGTACAAAAACATTTTATGGGGATCTTGTAAACCAAACGTGATGGGGGAAGTCTGTTTTGCAGGCTAGCAAGGTGACCATTCAATAACAATGTTTTAAAAACCAATGTGACGTCAAACCTGGGTTGCAGGTCACTTGAGGCACGTATTTTATCTGTAAAAATGTATATAATTATTTTTTAGATGTAATATGTATATAATATTATTTTATGTTAATTTATATTTCTTAATTCAATTTTATTTTTTATTTGTAATAAATGCTAAAATTTGCAATTTGAGGCCAAAAAAGCATTTTTTTTGGCAAAAACTATGGCCACTTAACATCCAAATGCAAAGTTATAACCTTGGAAGTTTGCACATACATTAATGTGCAACCTGTGACCCAATGACCAGGTCAAACAGGTCAATAGTTCAACTATCTGAGTTGAATGATTTTTAACCAACTCAACCATTTTTGACCAAATGATAGGTTTCATGCAAACCAAAACTGAAATTTTGACTAAATGATGATTCAAATGGTTCAACTAGCTAGGTCAATAGTGGGTTGAAAGCACTATTCAAGAATGGCTCAAGGCTCAACATGGGGTTGCAGACTTCCTTATATAGCTATCTAATAGAAAAGTTGCTTGCCCATCAAGGTGACAGATGGTGCATGATCTGGTCGCTCCTAGCTGGATGGTAGCTCGGACGTCTGTTGCTTGGTAGGCAAGTCGAACTCTAAGAAAGGGAAACCTCAGAGAACCCAGGGTGGCTAACCCGACATGGTCACTTCGATCCTTAAGTTAGTATACTGGTTATGTTGCGAGCTGAAAGCTTGTGAATATGAGAGCTAGTAAGCAAGTAATCGCGTGTACCTTCTGTCATTGGAGTTGATGCCTTTATATAGTCATTGTTTGGCGTGGGCTTCACGTATTATGTTCGAGGTCTCTGGGAAGATATGCCTAACCGGTCCAAAGTCCTTGGAGGTAGCTGTGCACGTAGATCAGTCTTTGCGCCTTGTTCGGTTTCCTCCAGAACATTCGGGAAGGGGGCCAACTTTCGAGAAACACGAGAGTGATAGAATATGCATGCATAATTGGTCGATGAGCACGTCTCGCAGGTCTTCACTTGGACATCAATCAGATTGGCAAGCCCTTGAGGGAGGTCGCTCCTCGTCAAGGTCACTTCGACTGTACTAACGAGGTACCACAGGTTAGACCTGGACGAGGTGTTGCAAGCTGCCTTGAGTTATGGACTAGGTCGCCAACTAGATATCCACCAAGTCAGCAAAGGCAGGTCGCCAGGTCAAACCCCATCACTTTGGCTAAGGCAAGTCATCGCCTAGGTGGTGTGTGTGATCCAACTATTCTGATATGTCATTTGTCATGATGTCGCTGGAGGGCCAAGTCCGCCCTCATCAATTGCCCCCCACTCTCGATCTGAGATCAAATCAATGAAGGGAGTAGCTTGTTTCTTTGGCGTGGAGTGACTAATTTAATGAGCTCATAGCCATAGGCGTTGGTCCAGTTTGCTCCCCAGGTCAGAAGAGTCTAAGTGTTGAATGCAACCTTACATAGGACTTCACCATCTTGATTATCGAGGTGCAAGACCGAACTCATTTGCTCAAGGAGAGGCGAAGCAAGCACTCCGATGACATCTACCTTACTAGGGATGCAACCATCAAGGAGTTTTGCAATTCATCCCAATACTTCAAGAGCGAAGTTCATTGTCATCCTCAAGAGGGGCTTCTAATTGTGTGACTGCCTTGTCAGGTCGCTCCACTCAGGTAGACTACAACACAATGTTCCTCGAGCCGGTTCTCGAAAGAGTTGCCAATAAGGTCAATGTGAAGCCTGAAACCGAGGTGGAGGTCGGCTATGAAGAGGTCGGCCAGGTTTGCACATCTTCCACGGTGCTGAAAGCGAACTAGTCTTCCCTACCTTTGTTTCTTTTTCTCACCTTTTTTTCTTGAGTTGGTGGTCAGATGTTTGTCCTTTGAGATCAATTTACACATGTTGCCGAGCTTGATAAATAGAGGGTCAACCTGCTTAGATTGGTCTACCTGTTGTCGCCGTGCTTTAGAAGTTGGCTTAAGGGTGCCTTAGCTAAAAAGCGGTATGCCTTTCTCTTAGAACTTGATTTGACCAAGTAACTAAAGTGGATGGTTGTTCTATAGTAGTTTTAAATGTAGTTGCTTCCATGCCATCGCATGAGATTGGCTTCTCCATGTAGGTGCTTGCGAGACCATGGCGTACATGTACTACACCTGCTCCTGGAGCTGTTGGCCGCCCTCTCCTAGTAGCGCTATGAGAGGCTCACCTTGAGGGGGTGGCTCTATTGTTTGCGAGTCGCCTACTCTCACAAGAACCACAAAGGGCTCGACCTATGAGGCTGGTTCCACATTTAGTTTGCTTTCAACTCTCAAGGGAGCCATACAAGGTTCAATCACTAGTGAAGCTTCGCAGTTCGAGTTGGGATACAATCAGAGTCAAATCCCTGAAGCACACCCAAGCTAGTCGTTCATATTCTACCCCCCTTGTGATGACTTTGTTGATACATATGTTGCTATCGGTGTTGGGTGGTAGGTCAGTGTTATGGCTACACTACATCAGCCCCTTGGTGACGCTGGTTGTCTACTCCTACGAGAAGCCACAGGGAGCTCGACCTACGAGGGCAGCCTTATTAATTGTAAGTTGTTGACTCACACGGGAGCCTTAGAAGGCTTGACCTGCAAGGGTGACTACACAATCCATTGGCTACCAAATCTCACGGGAGCCACAAAAGGGCTCGACCTATAGAGGCACTGTGTGTCCGGAAGCGCGTCATTAAACACTCCAGAACACCAGTTTAAACCTTTATAATTTTTACTGTTTCTCAAATAAATACTAACGTAATAAATGGGTGAACGGGTTTTATCCACAGGGAAGCAAATGAAAAATTAATTTATACTTAGATCCAGAAAAGAGAATGCAATCGGGAATGGCAGAAAATACGAAAATAAAATCTATTATTGTTGAAATTAAATGTTTCGAATTTAAACAAGACAATAGATAAAAATTAGAATTTAACAAAGTATGAGAATCAACAAAGGAAATAAAAGAAATAAACAAAGTTGATCTAGAATTTCGGATCCAGTGGTGGTAGTTGCAGATCGGTCAGACAGCTTGCAGGAACCCCTCCTGAAAAGAACTGGGCGTCCTTCCTTTCTACAATCCTCGAACCCCTTGAGACACCTTAGCCTTGAATCGGACGAAATCAGATCTGGAAAACAAAGAAACAAACAAGAGATAAGTGCAAAAGATTGTAGAAATAAAAATAACAGAAAAGAAAAGAATGGTTGATCAAATCCAGTGGCGGTAGTTGTAGAATGGTTGAACAGCTTGCAGGAATCCCTCTCGACAAGAACTGGGCATCATTCCCTTCTACAACCCTTGAACTCCTCAAAAAACCTTAGCCTTGTTAATTGAGTGAATTAACCAACCCCTTCTCCAGGGTCCCTAGAGTCCTTTTTATAGAGAATAGTGGATATAACTGAAATTTGAGAGAAAGAGGGGGGAAGTAGCTGGGTTTTAGCAAAAAGATGGGTGCCCTAGGGTTTAGAATGAAGGGTTAGGATGGTTCTAGGGTGATCCTAAGGCTGAGATTTAAGGCACCCAATATTATGTAAGGTTGAGATTTAATGGCTAAAGGCCGAATGGTGAAGATTAGAAGTTATGTGGCTCCTAGGGTTAGAATGCTAAAAGGACAGTGCCCTAGAATGGATGGTGGAGATTAGAAGGGATGGAAGGTGAGGATTTAACAATTAGGGGCAGGTAGGGTTTGTTAAGAGTGAAAAGAATGAGTTAAAAGGCACCCTAGGTTTTGCTAAGGCGTGGGGAGCATGCTAATACAAATTCAGTAAGACAGGTGCCAAATTGGGTTTAGCAGCTAGGAGGTGCCCTCCTTCTTTCAGTTTTTCACAATAAGCCCCTTCTCTCAGCTAGACTTCACGCCAGCTTCCCAATATCTACATCTTAGCCATGAAAACTTCCTAGTTTTTCCTAGAATTTTCAAAGAGGCCCTTAGAGGCCACAGCATTGCATTTAACTGGGAAAATGGCACATCTTGACTTTTCTAAGGCCGAAAATACCCCTGAATAAGGGCATCAAAATGCAAAGTTATCACACACCCCAACTTAAACATTGCTAGTTCCTTAGCAATGAAGCCTTAAAATTACACTGATCATAGAGATCTTTACCATTTCAAGATCATCCCTGATAGAATTAGTCAAGCATCCTGATTCTAGCATTATCAAACTCTGTATACATCGGTGTTGAGCTTAAGGGTTAAAATCGTCTTTTTATGAATATTACAGAAACTTGTTTTGAAAATCTTATTTACCCTTCCATTTGCAGATTGTTTTGATAATCTGAGATTGATTTTAAAATCAGACATGTATTCTTATCATTTTTTACAATGGATTTCTATCCCTGAACTTGATATGCATACTTATTTTTGTTACCTTCCACCGTTTGATGTGAATCTCGACACTTGCCTTAAGTGAAGAGACCCGATTACTTAGTGTTAGGTGAGTGTCTTTGGCATTCCCTTTTCCGTTTGACACAAATCTCAACACTTGACTTAGGTGAAGAGACCAAGTTACTAAGTCTAGGGTGTCCATGGACCTTTTATTCTCTCTCTTCCTCTTTTTTTTTTCAACACTATTCAGGGCAGTCCACTGTTTCTAACAATTTGAAGAATTTTTATCTAATTTTTTCATCTTTCTCTTCTTATCTTGATATGGGAAAACTTGGGAGTATTTTCTAATTTTTAAACGGTTTCAACAATTTTCAAATAAGACCAATTTTGACTCCTATCACTTGCTAACAATTTCTACAAAATTCAATATTCTTTTATTAGTTTTCTCAACTTATTCTATTTGTGAGTTTCTTTTAATGGAAATTTTTTTTTAAAATTTTCAGTGAAATTTTAATTCTACATTTCTAAAGGCTTAGCTTCTCTTTTGTTTTTTTTCTCTCTCTCTCTCTCTCTTTCTTTTTCCTCATCCCCCAACTTAAATGCCATTATCTCCAATGGCATGACTAGAATGATGCAAAAAGGACTTGGGCCAAAGGGAACAATTAATAGGGTTTTCCTTAGGGGTTCAAGGTTTGCCACATGGTCTTGAATCGAGAAAAAAGAAACTTAAATCCTAGCAGTAGAAACACTAAAATCTACATTGGGTTGCCTCCCAACCAGCGCTAAGTTTAACGTCTTCAGCCGGACACATTCACGCACTTCTTCCATCTACACTCTTCAACTCACTTTCATCTTAATACAAACAGGGCTCAGATTGGACTAATTAAGGGGCAAATGGGATATCTAAAAGATCATCAACTACATCTATCTTACACTCATCTTCCCCTAGATTTGGATACATAGAGGCACTGGAAACTTTTAACTGGACTTTCTTCTCCCCACATGAAATGTCCCTTTCTCCTGATTTACAATTGATGTTTGTATTGACCGTTGCTAGAAATGGATATCTTAAGATTATTAGGATATGGTTCAGTTCCTCGATTGGGGTTATGTCTATGATAAAATTTAATGGGAAGTGACAACCCTCTACCTTAACAATGATGTTCTCAATAACAATTCGATGAGTCTTGACTGACCAAACAGCGAGTTGTAGAATTATCGGGGTATATTTTAACTCGCCGATCCTGAACCTATCATAAATTGATGGAAGTAGATTTATACTGGCACTAAGATCCAATAGAGCCCGATAAAAGGTGTTTCCAGAGATGGCACTACTTATGAGAGGAGCACCCAGGTCTTTCATTTTTCGGGGAAGTTGGTTTAGGATCTTCCTGCTCCTTTTCTTCTTCATTAACTCTCTTTTTCTCACACGAGTCCTCTAACATCCTCCCACTCCTTAAGGTTGTAACAACTTTGGCATTTTCAGGCCGAGGTTTCTTAGGAGGTGGTTGAATTTGTTGTGGAGGAAAACCCAGTGGCTGATTTCTAGGAGCCGTAACTGGTTTACTTGGTATTTCCCCTACTTCTCTCCTTTTGCAAATCGGCCACATCAGCTTCCTTATCATCTTTCTGGATTTCGCCAACTGTCTTCCCACTTCTTAAGGCTATGGCATTTACTTGCTCTTTGGAATTCTTCTCTGTGTTGCTGGGTAGCCATCCCTCTTTTCTTTCTAACAATAGATTTACAATCTGCCCCATTTGAACTTCTAAGTTCTTGATTGATGCTTCTTGTTCTTGGAACTTTGCTTCAGTAGCATTGATGAACTTAGAAACCATCTCTTCCAAATTACTCTTTTTTTCTTGTGGGGACAGCTGTTGTTGGAATCCCATGGGTGCCTTTTGTTGATTGTTACTCCATGAAAAGTTTGGATGATTCCTCCACCCTGGGTTGTATGTGTTTGAGTAGGGATTGAAATTCGACCTACCAGCATGAGAGATAAAATTAGCATTCTCATGTGAAGTAAAAGGACTACTTAATGGACAATCAGAATTAGTATGTCTTATTTGACCACAGAAATCACATGGGATGCTAGATAATGTATTAATTGCTGCAATATTAAAAGTATACAATTTCTTATTCAGATTAGCAAGTTGAGCAAATATGGCTGCAAGGGAATCGATGTGGGGTACTCCCCTCTGATTGGTGCGGTCATTACTCCATTGGTAGTTGTTTGATACCATATCTTCCACTATATCATAGGCTTCCTCTAGAGTTTTACTCATGATTGTGCCTCCTGTAGCTGCATCAATAATGGAGCGATTAGATGGAGTAATACCATTATAAAAAGTTTGAATTTGATCCCAAACTGGTGTTCCATGGTAAGGATACTTCCTAAGCATCTCTTTAAATAAAGAGAAAAATCCAAATTAACCAAGGTTAGCAAGATCTAATATTATTTTAGGATTAAATCCCTGGCAACAACACAAAAAATGATAGCTATAATTATAATCCTAGCAAGTGCACTAGTTATCAAGTAGTATAAAAATATCGTTCCCACAAGGATTTAACAAAATAAGTATTAAACTACAACCTTCCCTAATTATTTGGACAATCGAATTTCAGATTTGAGAATAAGAACTAATGAAAAAGTAGAAAAAGGAAAACAAGAGCAGAAGTAACAATGCTGAAGTATGTAACGATTAGTTGAATTCGCTAGGGCTTTCGGTCTACCTAACCATTCCAATGAATATTAATGGACGAGATTATCCAAGATAATTTGTCATTCCCATAAGCTGAAGTCTTGACTAGAGTTCTCAAGATAGAAGTGCATTAAGTCCAAGGAAAAACTATTATATTCAAATGAATCATGTGTATATACCCCTATATACCATTCAATTCACACCATGAATTATGTGGTCAGCTATGTGAATTCATCTCTCAATTCATTCACATACGCCTGATCAATTAAGAGATGGTCACTCCTAATAGCATTAAGCAAAATAATTCATAGACTATATGGAAATCACGATCTTGAATAAATCAGAATAAAAATATATTCATTGATATGATTAGGCTTTCCACAACCCTAACTACAGATAAATTAGTTCATACTAGCACAAATAAAACAAACAAGAGGAAAGAAAGAACTCATGGTTTCACCCTTGGAGTTGAGATCTCTTCTTCTCCTTGCCGCCACCTCCTTCTTGCAGACTTCTTGCTTGATAGCTGGATTGCTCATCTACTTCTCAATGCCTCTCTAGTCCACCTCCTACCCCTTTATATAGCTTAAGAAGAGGGGGTGGTCTCCTATTCTTTCTTGAAGTTAATCTCTTAAAAATAGAATGTCCTAGTCTAATCCTACTCTTATCTCTTTATCTAATGAACTCAATCTCTTTATCTTTATGGGATTACATCATAAATTTAGATCTGATAAGACTCTTCTCAGTTCTTGTTCTTGGATTCATATTAGACCTCCTCTGTGAATTGGGTTGCTGCCAGGCTTTCCTGCAAGTTGGGCTTCAACCGCGGATTGGGCCTTCCTACGAATTTTCCCCGACTTTGGGCCCAGATTTTACTTTGATGCAGGCCAAATCTATGAAAGACCAAAACATGAAAGTTGTGGCTTTTTCTTTTTCTATCCAGCGGGCCTTGAATCTGCTCAATTAGAGTTTGGATACGAGTTAGGCCCAGATTACTGAATGGTGCCGAAACTGTGAAAAATCATATGATTTGCCTTTCTTTGCTCCTGATGCCTTCTTTCATGTCTTGAACCGAAATACAAGAAATATGAGTCTAATTAAGTACTAATTAAGCATGCAAGAAAGAATATTTGGGGATAAAAATGTGATAAATTCTACTCTCATCACTTGGCTTCAACTAGCCGTCCTATTTGACTCTCTAATCTATCGATGGACTGCTATTGATTTAGGATTAGGTGTTGAAGCTACATGAATTGGTAATTTACTGTACCGGTCTGAGGAGGTTGAGGGTAAGCGTAATACGGTTGGGTCGGTTGGTTCCTAGGATACATTTGTTGGAATTGGGTCTGCCCTTGTGGCCTCTGAAATGGCTGAGCTCTGGAGTTAGATGGATGGTACTTCTAGGATTGTGTGTAGATCTGACATGGTTGAGCCGGTTGAGTCCCAGGGTAATCATTGTACTCTTAGTGGGTCTGGGTTTCAGACCATTGAGAGTGCACATCTAGCAGGGGGTTTCTTGGGCTGATTTTCCCACCCAGGGTTATATGGACTAAAGAATGGGTTAGCATTGGGTTGGAAAAATCTGTTGGCCACATGTACTTGGTTTGGATTGACTGGTTGACATGGGCCGGCCGCAGGGCACTGGCTAACATGATGGGTCGGTCTTGCACAAATGGAATATGTTGAATAGGATGACAAGGTTGGGTATGGGCCACTTTGTTGACGACGTTTAAGGACTTGGTCAAGTCTTTGGGCCACCCCATTAATGTTGTCTAGTTGTCGAGACAGGTGGTTTCAATCTATCTGTGGCTCAGGTTAGAAGTAGTTTTTCATTCCATAAACTCTGGCCTTGAATTCATTTTGTTTTAACCCCCCCCCCCCCTTTTTTTGTTGGAATTTGAATTTTAAATTTTGAATTTTAATTTCAAATTTAGATTTTGAAATTTAAATTCTAAAATTTAAACTCAAATTTGAATTTTTTGTTTTTATGTTTTATTTATTTTTTATTTTTTCTCTTTTTTTATTTAAATTTAAAATTTAATTTTTTTAAATTTAAATTCAAATTCAGATTTTGAAATTTAAATTCCTAAAATTTAAATTCAAATTTGAATTTTTAAACTTTCAAAGAAAAAAAAAATGCAAACAAATTGACCACATGACCTAGGGTTTCCTAAACTAGTGGTTCAACGAATGTGAATCCTCTTAGGTTCAATTGGAATTACATCACATCCTTTGGTTAGCCAGGTAAAAGGTGGGGATGTGAGAGACTCCCCTTACTCTTGCAAAGACCTAATTAAATAATCACAAAACCCACTTTGACATAGTTGTTTAACATCTTTCTTTAAATACCAACCACTGGTTATGGAAAGTAATCACAAACTTTCTTAAAATTCAGCACACCTTTCAACCAAATGTGAGGCTTCTCTAAAGGATCTTGATATCCAAATTTTAAATTAGGGTTAGGGTAAACTGCACGTGAAGGGTGATAATTTTTGGGCCAAGGAATGGTGATGAAATCCCCACCTTATCTTATTTAAGTTGGATGCCCTTAAAATTGATTAACAGAAAGACAAAATAAACACAAAATGAATGCAACTAACTACAATGCATGAACAATTATTTCTAAAATGCATTTTAGCAATATAATATAAAAGAATAAAATAAACCAAGCACAACAAGCAATTAAAATAAAAAAAAAAAAAACCTAGCACATTCACAACTAACAAAATAATTTCAGCAATTAAATAAACCTATAGGATGCATGCTCTAGAATATCAAACCCTAAATGATGGAATGCAAATGTAATCTTTTTATTATTATTATTATTATTATTATTATTATTATTATTATTATTATTATTATTATTATTATTATTATATTTATTTTTTATTTTTTTTAATTTGAAATTCAAATTTAAACTCAAATTCGAAAATTTAAACAATTTCCTCTTTAACAATTAATTATTCAATTAAAGCACTAATAAAAAGGAATTTAAATAAGGCAAAAAATAATTATAACAAGCATAAAACAAAAGAAATAACTATGCTAACAAGATTAACAACTACCAAAATAAATTCTAACAAGAAAATTGCTATTCTAAAAATTAAACTGAAAATAAAACAAACAAAAGAAAATTATGCGGCTATAAATAAAATAAAATAAGATACACGATTTTTTTTTGAAATAAAATAAAAACACAAACCTAATAAGATAGAAATTCGAACAAGAAATTAAAATAAAGAAAGAAAAATAGATCTAGAAGTAAAACTGAAGAAAAAAAAAGAATACAAAAAAAAAATAAATCGGATCTAGGAAAAAATAATTAAAAATCCAAAAATCACTACACCTGAAATGCAATCAAATTTCTCTTCTCTTCTCTTTTGTTTCCCAGTCCTGCAATGCTCCGATACCCCTCCTTTTGCTATTTTGTCCTGCAAAATCATAGAGAAGTAAGAATTAAACTGAGATAACAAATCAAGTAATAAAATGAAAAATGAAATATAATGAAACAGATCCGGATAAAGCAAATAAAATTTTTTCTCCGTGCTTCCCCGACAACGGCGCAAAAAACTTTGTGTCCGGAAGCATGTCGTTAATCATTTTGGAACACCAGTTTAAACATTTATAATTTTTATTGTTTCTCAAACAACTACTAATGTAGTAAATGGGTGAGAACGGGTCGTATCCACAGGGAAGCAAGTGAAAAAAATTAATATACACTTAAATCCAGACAAGAGAATGCAATCGAAAATGGAAAAAAATACGAAAATAAAATCTATTATTGCTGAAATTAAATGTTTCAAATTTAAATAAGTCAGTAAATAAAAATCAGAATTTAATAAAGTATGGGAATCAACCAAGGAAATAAAAGAAATAAAAAAAGTTGATTCTGAATTTGGATCCAGTGGTGGTAGCTGCAGATCGGCCAGATAGCTAGCAGGAATCCCTCCTGACAAGAACCGAGCGTCCTTCCTTTCTACAACCCTCGAACCCCTCGAGACACCTTAGCTTTGAATCAGATGAAATCAGATCTGCAAAATAGAGAAATGAAAAAGAATTAAGTCCAAAAGATTGCAGAAATAAAAATAACAGAAAAGAAAATAAAGAAAAGAAAAGAAAGGTTGATCAGATCCAATGACATTAGTTGATATAACTAGAATTAGAGAACTGGGCATCCCCCCCCCCTTTTCTATAACCCTTGAACTCCTCAAGAAATAATTGGGTGAATTGACCAACACTTCTCCAGGGCCCCTAGGGTCCTTTTTATAGAGAATGGTGGATATAACTGGAATTAGAGAGAAAGAGGGGGCAACAACTAGGTTTTAGCAAGAATATGGGTGCCCTAAGGTTTAGAATGAAGGGTTAGGATGATTATAATGTGATCCTAAGGTTGAGAAGAAAAGGAGAAGGTACCCAATATTATGTAAGGCTGAGATTTAATGGCTAAAAGTTGAATGGTGAAGATTAGAAGTTAGGTGGCTCCTAGGATTAGAATGCTAAAAATAGAGTTCCCTACAATGGATGGTGGAGATTAAAAGGGATGGAAGGTGAGGATTTAGAAATTAGGGGCAACTAGGGTTTGTTAAGAGTGAAAAGAATGGGTTAAACGGCACCCTAGGGTTTGCTAAGGTGTGGGGAGCATGCTAATACAAATTTAGTAGGACGGGTGTCAAACTGGGTTTAGCAGCTAGGAGGTGCCCTCCTGCTTTCAGTTTTTCACAAAAAGCTCCTTCTCTCAGCTAGACTTCACACCACCTTCCCAAAATCTGCATTTTAGCCATGAAAACTTCCCAGTTTTTTCTAGAATTTGCAAAGAGGCCCTTGGAAGCCACAACATTGCATTTAACTGAGAAAAAGGGCATATCTTGACTTTTCTAAGGCCAAAACTACCCCTAAATTGATGCCCTTAAGGCATCAAAATGCAGAATTATTAGCAACCTTGCAAGCAGATCTGACGAGGTTCATCCGAGATGAATTGAGGTCGGCATAGCTGCTTAGTCTGTTGGCCATCAACTCCCGCGAGAACCACAAAGCGCTCGACCTGCGGGGGCAATCTTACTCCGAGGTGCCTATCGCCGGACTACTAGTTGCCGAGGTCATTTTGCTACTAATTATTTTGCAGTGGCATGAATGCACCAAACTTCTCCTCCCATGCCCATATCTGGAGATTCTTGCTTCAGCTCATAAAACTACCGCGCTTCAATCCCGGTGGAAACCACTGAAGGCTCTACTACGGGGAGAGGGGCGTTCACATGAGGTAGCGATGTGCTTGTCTGTTGTAATGGGAGTGTTGGGTTCGACACGGTTGCTACTCTAGGAAGTGCTAGGGGCACTGAACTTACTTAATTGTCACAGAGGGATTCTCAAGGTTCATCACGGATGCTCTTGTCCCCAGTAACTGATACTTTGTTCTTGATGTTGGTGCTACTCAAAAATGCCATTGAGTTGATAAAGGTGAAAATTAGAAGGTGAGAACTTAGCTTTTTGTTGTGTTTCCCACAAATGATGCCAATTGATAGTGCACAATCTGGTCGCTCCTAATGGCACCTCAAATGTCAGTTGCTTATTTGGCGAGTCAAACTTTAAAAAGGGGAAAACTTAGAGAACCCGGGGTGGCTAACCCAGCATGGTCACTCCAATGCTTAAGTTAGTATGTTGGTTATGTTGCGAGCTGAAAGGTTGTGAATATGAGAGGTAATAAGAAAGTAATCATGTGTACCTTGTGTCATTGGAATTGGTGCATTTATATAGGCATTGTTTGGCATGGGCTTCACGCTTTATGTCTGAGGTTTCCGGGAAGACGCGCCTAACCAGTCTGAAGTCCTTAGAGGTAATCGTGCACGTAGACCATTCTTTGCACCTTGTTCGGTTTCCTCCGGAACATTCAAGGCGGGGGCCAACTTCCTAGAAACCCGGGAGTGACAGGATATGCATGCAGAATTGGTTGGCGAACACATCTCGCAGTTCACCACCTAGACCTCAATTAAATCGGTAAGCCCTCGAGGGAGGTCGTTACTCATCAAAGTCACTTCAACCGTACTGATGAGGTACCACAAGTCAGCCATGAACGAAGTGCTGCAAGCCGCCTTAAGTTGTAGACGAGATCGCCAGATAGATTTCCACCAAGTCAATGAAGGCAGGTCACCATGTCAGACTTCATCACTTTGGCTAAAGCAAGTCAACGCCCAAGTGGTATCAAAGTCTCATCCGACTGTTCTGAGATGCCATATGTCATAATGTCATTGGAGGGCCAAATCCGCCCTAATGCTAGTGGATTTCTAAGTATCAACCTCCAACCATCTGTTTTATTAATATTGGGCAATTGGGCACCACTAGGCCATGGTGAAGTAGGTATCTATCACAAGGACATTTACCTAATTTTCCAAGTATGTTAAATTTGATAATGTGTACTTCATAATCATTTAATTTCTCATTCGTTAATTTGTTCTTTAGGCAGCGTTTGGGAAGAATACAAATACAAATATGTCGGTTTAGAAAAATTGATAATTTTGTATTCTTGCCATTTGTGATATGTACACGAGACTGGAACCCACCTTTTTTACATTGAACAACTTGAGTTTAAATACATCTTTAGATCCGTTTTTGCAGTCATTAACAATACACAAAAACATTCTTACCAAACACCAAACTGAACCAGAGTGCATATATATGCACTGAACGGGCATTTGCACTCTTCCCAAATTCAGCCTTAATTTTTAGTTAGTTGTTGGGTTTACTACCAATAATCTCTGCATGAACATCTTCCCTCCTTGAAGAAATGGAACCGACGTGAATCTCTAAGTAGAATCTCTCTTCCCTCCACCTGAGAAACATATTTCATCCAATTATGACAATCTCCACATATTCGTATGTTCTTGATAACCCTGATCACACGCTTGCTTTTCGGCCCACTCTGCAACAGACCAAATGACACAGCCAGCTTTTCGCTGTGATAACTGATGATTGCCTCCTTCTGTGTCTCCTCCACGTCATGAAGCACATACTCTGTCATTGGGACATAGCCTGTTGCTCTACACCTTTTGTCCAACTCCTCCAGCTTCTCATAAATTTCTTTCCTCCATGGGTGAGATACATCTCCAGCAGCAAAGAGATGTCTCCTGTTCCCAGCATCTATCCAGCTACACCCAATTTCTTTCTTCAATCCTTTCTCTTTCATCCACTTTCTCACAACTGCTACATCTTCCCACATGCCTGAGCTGGCATAAAGATTCGAAAGAAGAATATGGATTGTCTCATTTTCAGGTTCCAACTCAAGGATTCTTCTTGCAATATGTATACCAAGTTTGAGTTGCTTCTGTGCATGACAAGCCCCAAGTAATACTTTCCACGGGCTCAACGTATCAGCACAGTCGGGATTCAAAAAATTAGCAGCCTCTACGAACTTCGCAGCACTTTCAAACTGTCCTGAACGTGAAAATAGGTCAACCATGCAAGCATAATGCTCAAGAGTTGGGTTTAGATCATGCTCCTCGCTCATGGACCTGAAATAGTATGTTCCTTCTTCTATTAGACCTGCATGAGCACAAGCAGTTAGCAGTCCAAGGAAAGTTACAGGGTTGGGCTTGAAACCATCTTGTTTCATCTTGTCATAGTGCTGGAGAGATTCATAAGCCAGGCCATGGTATGCATATCCTGAGATAATGGCTGTCCAGGAGAAGATATCTCTCTTTGTCATCCTTGAAAATACCTGGGCTGCATCAGTGATGCTTCCACATTTTGAATACATGGAAATCAAGGCATTATTGATTGATAACAGAGAAGTTTGGTAAGTATAATGATGGTGGTGGTAGTATTTTATGATGAAAGCATGAAACTGTTTTCCCATTTCGAGGGAAACCAATCTGCCACAGACTCTAAGAAGAATTGAAAAGGCCAAATGATCTGCAGGCAAGCCTTGGTCATGCATATTGAGAAAGACCATGATAGCATCATTGCATCGACCATTGATAGAATAACCATCCATCATTGCATTCCAAGTGTAAGCATCTTTTGCGCTCATCCTGTTGAAAATCTTCTCTGCATCTTCCACCCCACTGCAGTTGGCATACAATTTGAGGAGGGCATTACAAGTTGAGACACTGCTTTCTAACGGTGAAGTCTTCTTCAATAGATACCCATGAATTCCCCTGCCCTGTCTCAAATACTTTGAATTGGATGAGTCTGATGAAGCTGCATCAAGAATAACAGTGAAACTGTAATCATCTGGCTCTATTCCTGAAGACAGCATCCTATTAAAGAGTTCAAAGCAGCTTTCCCATTCTTCATTTTGTTCATATCCTGCAAGCAAAGAATTCCATGTGATCACGTCCTTGAAAGGCAATCTCTCAAAAACAACCCTTGCTTTAAATACTTCTCCACACTTCGAGTACATGGTGATAAGGGAATTTGCTATGCTTGTTTCCTGCTCCAGCCCCGACCTGAAAATATGACCATGGATCTGTCTTCCGTAATTTAAAGCTGAAACCCCAGAAATTGCACTAAGAACACTAAGAAAGGTTACCCGATTTGGTTTCGCCTTTGGTCCAAACATGAGCATCCTATGAAATAAATCTATAGCAGTCTCGTTTTCACCTTTCTGTTCATTCCCTGCAATAATTGCATTCCATGAAACGACATCCTTCCTAGTTATCTTCTCAAACAACCTGTTTGCACATGCCAAATTCTCTGTTTTCGCATAGAAAGTGACTAGAGAATTTCCCATTATAGTCGCATCAATCAGTCCACCCTTGACGATCCTTCCATGTAAAGTCTTCCCATAATTAACTGCTCCCACCAAACCACAAGCATTTAGCAAAATAGCGTAGGTGTGCTCTGTAGGGGCAACCAGTCCAGCCGAGAGCACATGGACGAACAAGTGAAACGCTTCAACCCAATGTTCATGTAAGATATATGCACTCAGAATTGAATTCAAAAGCAAGATTTCATCTAGAGAGGAGTCATTGACCTCGTTGAAAGCCCGTTGAGCCTCATTTAGGAAACCACAATTTGAATACATGGTTATGAGGGAAGCTCGGATGATGCCGTCTAACAAAAAACCGGCCCGTATCAACCACCCATGAAGTTGCCTACCAATACCAATCTCCGCCGGACTAGAGGTTGCCTTCAGGAGACTTCGCAGTGCGTAACTTTTGGGCTTAATTCCTTCCTCGGCCATCTCCACAAACAAAAGCAACCCTCTTAATAAATTTCCAGAGTAAGCATATGAGGCAATAATAGTCGACCAAGACACCTCATTTAGATGGGGCATTTCGTCGAAGACTCTTTGTGCCTCGTCTAATCTATCGTGTTTACCGAAGTAACCAACGATGTCATTGTTACAGGTGAAATTGTCGAGGGAAAACCTAGAGCCTCCGTTGTTACCTGGTCCCTGTAATAGCTTTGGAGCCTCGTCAAGTCGTCCTTGAGGGCACAGCGGTCGGCGATTTGCGAGTTTCTGTTTACAAATAGGAAGGATAGAGTTGAGAATGGGAAAGCGGGAATTGTCATCAGGTAGTTGGCGGTGGGAGGGAGGGACTGATTTTGGAGCAGCTGAGCAAACTGTTGCCATGGAGTGAATCTGCCTAGGTCTCCACGCCTGAACAGGAGGAGAAAAGATTCATGAACAGAGACAAGAAAGCCATAGAAAAATGCTGGTCCATCAGTGGATTTTGTTGATTCCATATTTTGGGATCGAATGCTTAATTCATTGTCGTCCACCCTTGTATCTAGTTTTTGTCTTCATTCTGCATTAATCATCTCTGTCAACAAGTGAACCGAACAACTCTTATCCAACATTTTAGGCAAATTTCTTAAATTAACTCTATTCTGATTATTTACACAATAAAATATTCTTAAATTTTTTGATAATTGTCTAAAACCACTCTGTTGCTAACTTTCCGCCCGTACGGTTACATTATTTGATTGATATATTCTTCAAAATTTCTTAAAATACTCTTTACCATCTTTTGCATTGATTTTTGAATCTTTCTCCCCAGTGAATTCAGATTAGCGGACTGTGGAACTAAGGATAGTTCCACGCTAGTATTAAATTCACGGGGTCCTATGTAAAAGATATGGGTCCCGTGTATTGAGGTGGAACATTATCATTGGTTTCATATAAACACCTAAAGTGTTCAATTAATTCGAATTCACTGAGGAGGCATAGGTTATGTACCTTTGGTTCTGCCCATCTTTTCGCTCCACTCCTTTCTCTCTTCTCTCTCTCTAATCGGGGAGGCATAGATTACTCACCAAATCACCGGTCGTTTTTGCTATGTTTCAAAGATATAATTGTCAATCGTTATAAAGAATCAGGAAAAGGAACGAAGGAGAACATTTCTTATCAATAAAAACATTTCTTATTAATAAAAACATTTATTAAGAAATGGTTTACATTCCATTTCCTTCTCAAATGTTTTTGACAAAAATCAGTACATTTTCATTTTTGGTGTTCTGTTTTTTTTAAATATTTAATGTTCAATTATAATATCATGGCTTTCTTTGAAAAGTTGGATCATTAACCCACCATCTAGATAAGAAATTAGCTTTGCTTTCGGATTCGTTTTAAATTAGAGAAAATTAGAATTAGAGTTGGCTATACATTTAAAATTAGGATATAGGTTGGTCTAAAAACAAGTAAAACTCTAACAATTAGCTCTACATTTCAAATTATAAAAACACCTGCCATGTCATCAAAAGGCTTATGTGGTTATTGCCAACATGGGACGACATATGTTGAATATAACAAATAGCTTATACTGAAATTGCCCTTTAATGTTGAGTGATTGGAAAATTAAAAAAAATGGGTTTTTTAGTTTATCTCACGCTCCCTCCCTCCCTCCCTCTCAGTTGTCTCTCTCTACTCAACGACTATGTCATTTAAAAATAAATAAAAATGGTTTTTGGTTTTTGTATTTATGTTCTTTATATCAATTTCTCTTATTCTCTCTCTACTTATCGTTCTCATTCAATCTTTCTCATTCTCTTTCTCTCTGCTCCCTCTCTCGTTATTTTTCTTACACACTTGAATGATATTAATTAGATCACATAAAGAACATGAGACCAATTTGGTATTGTTCAAAAATCATTACACCAATTTGATAAAAAAATTCATAAGAAATTCTTAACCATGAAATTTACACCAACTTGATAGAAATTTATAAATTGATTGTACAAGTGGTTGGTCTCTTTAGTTCTTTTATATGGCCTAATTAATATTATATAAGTTTGTAAAAAAAATAAAGGGTAAATTACAAAGACCCCATTGTACTTTGGGGTCTGTGACAAAGACCCCCCCTATACTATAACCATGAGATAAAGACCCCCTTCCCTTAGTTTTATGTTGAAATCCATCATTGTAATATTTTTTAATCCCCGTACTACCCTTATAATAAGGACAATAGTTCATATTCCTCCCTCACGATACACCAATAGTGGTGGTAACCCCTTCCACCTCAGATTCTTTCACATTTCTCTCTCTCCTTCTCTCTCCCAATTTCTCTTCTTCCTCTTCCCCTTTCTCTCCTCCTCTTTCTGCTTTGCCTTCCCCTTTCTCTTCTCTTTCATTAACGCACAGGCTGCTTTCAACAATAGGAGCCCAATTTCAGGACCGTGAGCAAGAAGTCCGTTCTCCTGCAACTGAAGTTGAGGTAGTGATTTGCTGTCACCAACTGTTTCTCAACAGACAGCAGCAAAGTAGACGCCTGGCGCTGGGGTAGTGAGGAAATAGCAGTGGGGATGTATGGATTTGCAGCGATCAAAAGCTTTGCGGTGGCCAATCTGTCAATTAGCTTTCTGGTGTTCTTCCTCTGTCGCTGGCCAATCTCAATAGCCTCTCCGAGCTCTACCTTTCCACTAACGCCTTAACCGGTGAGCTACACCCACATCTGTTCTCCAACTGGACAAGACTAACCAACCTAGACCATTTTCCACATGAATTACAACAACTTCTATGGCCACTTACCACAACAACTTTGCAAAAATGGTTTGCTTGTGAATTTCACTGCAGCAAGCAACAATTTCACAAACCTCATACCAGAGGGCATAAGAAACTACCCAACCTTGTATAGATTCCGGCTCGAAGGAAACCAACTCACAAGAAGTATAGACCGCGACCTTGGAGTGTATCCAAACCTTGATTATATTGACTTGAGCAACAATAAGTTGAATGGGGAGCTCTCACCGAGTTGGGGAAGGTGCCGGAACCTGACTACAGTAAAACTTGCCGTAAATGATATTCAGGGTACTATACCGGTTGAGCTTGGCCAATTAACTAAACTGGGAGTACTTGACCTCTCATCAAACCAACTTGTTGGAAAGATACCGAAGCAAGTGGTACGACTGTCTTCTCTGATTAGACTAAGCTTGAAAGATAACCATCTTTCTGGCCAGATACCATTTGAAATTGGAGAAATACCATCGCATATACGATAGGGAATCTTGTAGAGCTGCAGGAGTTACGGGATCTCAGTGAAAATTCGCTTACTGGAGAGATACCATCACAGTTCAAAAAGCTGACCAAGTTAGTGAACTTGAATCTCTCCCACAATAAGCTCGCAGGTGTCATTACCTTTTCATTGAGTGAGATGGCCAGCTTGATGTTGATCGACTTATCCTACAACAGTTTGGAGGGTCCTCTGCCAAACAATAGAGCTTTTCAACAATCTCCACCAGCAGCATTTGCTAACAATAGAGGTTTATGTTGTGAATCCTGTGGCATGCAAGCATGCAACCTATCTTCTACCGAAGAACCAACTTCAAATTTGTGATTGTTATTGTTGCCTCCTGTTCCGTGGCACTATTTTTCTAGTTCTATTCATCGGGTTCTTCTCTAGTTTTTGCCAGAAAAGTTCAAAAAGTGAGATGACAGAAGCAAGTGTTGCAGGAAGTGGACATATATTTTTTGTATGGAATTATGATGCGAGGATAATGCACGAGCAAAGGACCACGTCGGAGATAGGCATAGCAAAGCCGTGGACCGCAACGCTTTTGATCGCTGCAAATCTATACATCCCCACTGCTATTTCCTCACTACCCCAGCCCCAAGCGTCAACTTTATTGTTGTCTGCTGAGAAGCGGTTGGTGACAACAGATCACTACCTCAACTTCAGCCGCAGGAGAACAATCTTGTTGCTCGTGATCCTGGAATTGGGTTGTTGTTGTTGAAAGAAGCCTGGGCGTTAATGAAAGAGAAGAGAAAGGGGAAGGGGAAAAAATATTTCTAATTTTTTAATTTCTAATTTTTTCATTTTATCTATTTTTGAATTTTATTATTTAATCGTGGCAACATGGATCGATCCATTTGACTCAAATTGGTTTGATTTCTTACCACCACATAGATGAAAACACTATTTTTTCTAGGTAAATTTTAAAAGTATAAGCTTTTATGTTATTGAAATTATTAATTTATTAAGTATGAATTTAATTAATAGAACTTAATGATGAGAAGAAACAAAAATGGCTTAAATATATGATTCAATGAACATGAATGCAAGTTAATAATTTAAATGTTGGATTTAATAAGAGGGAATTGAATGCATTGAATATATTAAAATTACCTCTTTTCAACTTATTTAATATCAATAACCAATTTTCCTATTTGCCCTCATTTTTTATTAAATTGTAACACCACTCAAATTTATAGAAGACCTCTTTGTGGGCTCCTTCATATTATATATAAATACTCTGAACTTTCTCATTCTCAACCATCAGATCTACAAGTGGCGCAAGATTCAAATATCCAAGGTGGAGGTTATTTTGGTGGGAGAGGTTTAGTAAACAAGTTGAAATTGGACAGGAGCCCCGTGTTCCTAGTGTTCTTTCTTGTGCTTGTCTTCTTTTTAAAGTTGATCCAGAGAGGAGTCCCATGAGGTCTTCATAACTGTATCAAAGCTGATCCAGAGAGCCCACTGGTTTTATGTTGCAACAGAATCGGCGTTGAAGGTAAATCAACACCACCATATCCAAAGAGTGAATAACGGTTGTCGACATAGAACCAGCATAGAAGAACCCTTGAGAGTGGCAAATCTAGTAGAGAAGAAGAGCAGAAGAGGAAAGTACTTAAAAATTTTCATCAGTTGGGTTTTATTTTGAAAATTTGAGAAATAATTAATGAAAAATTCGACATTTCATTTTTTTTCATTAATACTTGATGATGATGTCAATTGTCAAAAAACTTGGGGTACTTTAAGACAATATATAAACAGCGAGGATAGAGTTAGTCAATTAACTAAACCATAAAGGTAGTTTAAGAAAATTGTCCATTTTATTCAACCCTATCATAACTATTTCATCTTGTCTTGCATTGTGATATGACAATCACTTATTTTTAGGGATAATATATACTTATATAATCTTATCTAACTTTTTTTTTTGGTATTACATACTACGTAAGAGAATTGAGGGTGGGACAAAGCAGGGCACACATGAGTACTATTGGCAATACCATAGAGAACCAACAATTGCATAGGTTTGATCCCATGCCATTTATTTGGAAAGGTGCCAAACGACTAGGGGTGATCATTTCCAGCCCGATCCAAAAATTTCAAGCTTAGGCCTAGATTTTATGTTTAGGACCAGCCAAGGCCTAGGCCCACAATAAGCCAACAAATTTCAGTGCTAGGCCTAGGCCCAACACTTCAAGCTTTTCTTGAGCTCAACCTGTCCCACACATTTATATTTATATTATTTATAGATGTTTATATGTGTTATTTATGTTATATTTTATATTTGTATATAAATATTATAAAGTGACACTTAAAATACATATTATATATGATACTTTATATTACAAAATGCATAAAACAATTTTTGTTCAACATTATATGAAATATAAAATAAAATATTATATGTATTCAATATTTTATGCATAAAATTCATAGGCCAAGAAAATCAAACTCAGCCCCTGCTGGGCCCGAGCCTATATTTCAGGCATAGAAAGCTAGAACCTGGGCCTTGGCTGTAGCACTTGCTAAGCTCAGCCCGACCCATGATCACCTAGGACTCAAAAGGATCTTGATTTCAACATAAGTAGGTCCAACTTTGATCAATTAGTTTGGTAAGCAAATTGATTCATTTATATTTGAATTTAAATGGAATTTGAATTAAAATTGAATATTGAACATCATTAATGAATATATAAAGTAAATATTTATCTTTGGTTTTGTGCAGGTTATAAAAATTAAATTCAATTGCCATATATTATATATGAGTAATACTTAATTAGATGGACGAATGAAAGCAGGTGCATGTGCTCTTACACTAATATTATATTGGTTTTTATAGTATCAATAAAATGAACTAGACTTTGCTATTATATATCTTGTATAAAATTAATTGAAAATGACTTATATGGATATTGAATTTATCATATAGTGCAAAGTAACCATATTTAGGAAAAAATTGTGTATCCAGTGTTTTTAACTATCAAAACTCTTATTTTTTATTTTTTCAGTTTGATAAATACAAAAATACATGTATGATGACAAATATTAACGTTCAAACCCATTAAACAGCCATGATTCTCAATATTTAGTGTTTGAGTGACTGAAAATCGGATAGTATTTAGGCATTTGCAAATTTGCAACATTTTGAACTTTGGATAATATAAACTTCTACCTAGGGGTGTAATTCGAGTTTGCCCGATTTTAAATTTTACACTGTTTTGAGTTTGGGCTTTGGGTAGGTTCATTGAAATTTTGACAAAATCTCAACCATAATCTAAAGTTGTTCCTCTACTTCAAATATATATATTTAGGGGGCATTCTTTTTTTTTTTTTTTGGATTTTGAGATGAGGGAAAGTTGGTCAATGGGGTTTTGGTTCCCATTGACCAAGAATCCCACGTTCATTTTTCAAATTTATGTGGGGATCGGGAAAAGTTTATTTTTCTGGGTAAGTGATACCCATCTCCTAGGTGGAGAAATAACTTTCCCACCTAGGGGGAAGTTACTAACACTTGAATGGGACAAAAATACCCCTTTTAATAATTGATTTTTATGGCTAAAATGATCATTACCTTATTTACCTAGAATAAATAACTTACCGGGTAAGTGTTTTCCAAGCAAAACTTATCCAGGTAATTTTATTTACCCAAATAAATAACTTACCGAAAAGCAAACAGGATCTTAGGAGAAATGAAACAGAGTGGATCCATATTATATCCAATTATAAATGGATCAAATTCAAATCCGAATTCAAATAAACAGATAATTATAAATGTTTCAATTTTTAGGGTGTGTTTGGTTCACGGATGCCGGACAAGATAGGAATCGGAATCAAGATCACCTATTCCCAACACCTATTTAGTTCAGTTAGGAATTGGAATCGGATTTCGATTGTTGCTGTAAGGTTCAACTAGAAGCTAGAATTGGAATCAACCAAAATTCAAATCCTTCTACCTATAGCCTGGGATTCTTTGAGCTTGAGTAGATTTGACCAAATCTGAACTATGGAAACATGGAACTTCTCCGGATCAGTTACACACTTGAAGACTTCAGCAGGCAGATCGGAATACTGGGAGAGAGGCAGAGGAGAGAAAGAAAGAGAGAGAGAGAGAGAGAGAGAGTGCATTTTTGTATCTACTAGTGAATAACCCTGTACTAAGTATGGGGAACCAATAATGTTAAATTTACATTATGGAATCAAATAATGTTAAATTTATATTTATTAATATTTTAAATAATTATTAAAATTTTAAGAAATATTTATTTCAAAAATAACTTTTTAATAATTATTAGAATATGAATAGTTTTTGATGGTGCGCAATCCAGTCACTCCTAGCTGGCACTTACGTGGCTCCTGGAAGGTACCTGAGATGGAGAAGAAGAAGAATCCCCGGGAGCTTGCCAGGCGGGAACACTCCAATGCTTAAGTTAGTACTCTATAGGAGAAGCAAGGAGAAGATGAAGGCTAAGAGTGCAGATAGTGCGAGAGTAGAAGATGATACCTCTGTTCCTTGATGCTAGCTCCTTATAACAAAAATCCGTTGTCTCAGGCCCACTGGCCTCTGACAGGGCGGGTATAACCGCCACTGTCAACCTGCCGTAGCCGTTACTGGTGGGGCTGAGGTGGCACGCACGGGGCCGTCACCGCAATGTACGTGCCTGTCAAGTGTAAGGCACCCTCTGAAGGTGGCAGACACGACACAGTTTGATGAGGGATATGGCTGTTGTTCCCAGATTTGTCGGGTACAGTGGTCGAGTAGGAGATCCTCCTGCGATATGCCGGACTACCCTTTCGCGAGCTACCTTGTACCGGGATATCTCGTAAGTGGCAAGCTACCTGTGGCGAGCTAAGCCGAGCTGTCTAGCCCGAGGTGTCTTTACCTCGGGGTATCTATAGGTGGATCGGTGTGTTCCTATCTGGGAGTGACCCAAGGTCCGCTGGGAGGAGCTCGAGTATTAGGAAAGGTCAAGGGGCCTCCGAGCTCGGAGGAAATTAGGGGTACCTTAGCCCTAGGGAGGAGGTGCGGGCTAGGCGGCTCCCAACGAGTAGTCTATCCCACCGATTTACCGGACTGAACTCGGTGTGACTTTCCCACCAAGTTGCGGCTATGCCTGCTGTGCTGTCACGCTGAGTCATCGCATGAGCAAGGTCACGCCCACATGTACCCATGCTACGAGGTCAGGCCGAATCGTCCTCCATCAATTGCCCCCCTCTTCCCGTGCTGGGGACAGGGCACAAGTGCGAGGAGTTCATGGTTTGCTGGGTGGATTTGGCTCGGTTCTCACACCGCGATGTTGGGCGGTTTAGCGGTTGGACCAGTTGGGTATTCGGTTTGTACGGAGGGAAAAACTCATGTCTCGTGCAATTCACGCACGGATGTCACGCGCTTTATGCTGTGTGGATGCCAAAAAATGCGCTAAACCAAATTCGCCTTGAGAGTCCCGCAGCCGGTTTCTTTGAGGTTCGTTGGATTGATCCAATCTTGACCGCTGGCTACCGGGCCTCGCGGTTATAAATAGCGGGATTCTGGCCATTTTCCTTCATCGCTAAGTGTTTTTCACCTTGAGCTCACGTCTGAGTTCTCCAGCTTGGGTCTTCCAGCTCAGTTTCGTCTCTTTCTGGTGAGTCTCTGAGTCTTCCCTTTTTTCTCTTTTCTCAGTTCGTTCTTTCTTATGTCTAGTGGGGGCAGTTTTTCGGACGGACCCGAGGCGGGCACCTCGGGTCATGGTGACCCTGCTATTGCCCGGCCTTCCCATGAGGCACAAGCAACCTCGGGTAAACTAGCGTCTACCTCTCATCGATGTCGGATGCCAGACCAATTCGGTCCTTCTACTTTGTCGCTAGAGAGGCTCCAAGACCTCATTCAGCAGTTTAACCTCCCTTCAAAGTACTCCTACAGTCTTCCCACCGGCAATTTCCCCTGGGAGCACGGTCCAGATGAGGTCATGATCTTCAGGGAACAACTCGTCGGTGGGCTTTGTCTCCCTCTTCACCCTCTTATTCCCAAGGTGTTGGGGCGTTTCAGCATTATGCTGGATCAGCTTCACCCCAATTCCATTTGGAATTTGGTGGGAACCATTTCCCTTTGTTGCGAACGACAATTCTCTTTGGACGCGGACATACTCTGCTCCATATTGCTAATAAGAAAGAGCGCCTCTAGCACTCCCCCCAAGCATGGGCAGGTCTACTACTTGTCTCCTCGCCCAGGCTTCAAGCTGCTGCATAAGTTCTCGAGCAAAGTCTCGGCCTGAAAGCGGGACTATTTCGTGGTCTGGGCCAGCACGGGGTGGTCCTTCCTTACTAACTGGAGGGTGGCTACCTAGGCTACCAACATCGCCCTCAACCAGCAGACGTGGGAGACCTTCCATTCGTGGGCTCAGGCTGAGCTCGATCATTGGGAATACATCACCGAAGAGAAGCTCGTTCAGGCCAGTTTGAGCCCAGGTAGGTCTATTTCTATCTTTTGATGCTTTGCTTTTATTTGCTTGGTGTCTTCGGGTTTACTAATACCAACTTTGTTGCAGGTCCCATGGACGAAGAAGAGAGGATTATGGCTCCTAGGCTCCTCAACCAAATGAAAAAGAGGAAGAAGCGGGCAGCCAAGAAGGCTTGTGTGGAGTCGCTGGGGGCCCCCTCTCCTGAGTCTGATCATCCCCAAGCTCCCATCCTTGAGCCAGAGCTCAACAATTCCCCTCCAGTGATAGATCTGGAGGATGATCTTCCACCCCAAAAGCCTGAAGTTGCGGAGGGGCTGGTGGACGAGCCAGCCGGGGCTGCAACTGAGGCTCCAAGTTCTGCTAGGGCAGCTACTGAAGCCACCGAAGAGTCGGCACACCGTGCTGCAGATGCGGCGGCGTCCAGTTTAGAGGCTAGAGAGGAGGAGTCCATTTTGGATCTCGAGGTCAGCCTCGACCGAAGCAAGAGGGGCGTCATCAATGCAGAGGTTGTGAGTTGGGTCGAACTCTCCCCAGGTCAGCTCGGGGGCCGCACTACAACCCACATCATGGTGGTAAGTTCGTATTCCATGAGCCAACACTACCGTGCACGTCGTGCACGCCTTGAATCTCCAATATGTTTAGTACTGACAAGTTTCCTTCTTCTAGGCGAACACTGTCGTGCACACCTTGACTCTTCAATTTGACAAACACCTGAGGCGCGCTATGGCTGCTAAGGAGTCATCTCGCGTGGCTCATGGCGAGCTGAAGGCAACACAGGACAAGGTCCATCAGTTGGAGAGTGTTGTCGCCGCTCAGAGGAGCCTAAATGATGCCTTGGCCTTAGAGAGAGAGGAGCTGGCCCATGAACGAGACAGGCTGAAGGCCAAGGTGAACCGGCTCCGAGTTGGTCAGGAAGCCCTGAAGCTCGAGGTGAAAAGCCTCAAAATGGCCCAGAAGGCTTCACAGCTCGAGATGCAGTCCCTCAAGGAAACCAAGGAGGCATTGGAGCACAAGGTGGAGTCTCTTAAGGCCGATATCAAGAAGAATACAAAGATCTTCGACAACACTCTGGAGAAGACCAAAGTTCAGTCTGTCATTGACTATGTCAAGTCATCGAGGTTTGATAACGTAATGTCAAAGGCCTACCGTAGGGGGTTCAAGCTCGGTCAGTGGTAGATAAGGCGTGCCTACCCCAACCTGCATATAAGTGCCTTCACTTCTTTCAACATCACGAATGACATGGCACGCTAGGCCACGGATGACCCAGACTTTGAAGATGATGCGACAACAGGGAGGTTGACGCTACCGATCTGACTGATTCTTCTGAGGAGACCCCTGAAGAAGCCCCGAGTAAGGCTTATAAGCTTCCCAAATAGTCAAGTGCTCCTTGTATTCTGGGCCTGCGAGCCCGACTTCCTTCTCTTTTGTACTAAACATATTTAGGCAATGTAATGGAGCTTATGTAATGAAAAATTCACTTTGCCAAATACTTGTGCAATGTTCTTTTACTTGCCGAAGTGGTTATCTTATTCTAAACTGTTAGGCTACTAGGCTAATTACCCGAAGTGAGGGTTCCTCAACTATCGTGGCCCCGAAATGTATTCCAACACTTAGTAGGGGTAGCCTTATGTACACCGAGGTGAGTGACATATTAGGGTACATGCCCAACCTATTTGGACCCGGGATAAGTTGACATCAGTTGTCCTTTACGGGTTTAACTTGTTGTATGCCAGGGCGGGCTATCCGTCACAAGCTTCTCGCCCGAACTGCCTGTGCCTTAAGCACTACAAGTACTTGGCCTATGCCGATGAGGCAACTAGGTCTTGTATGGTGCCGAGGTATTTCGTTAGCTCGGCGTTTTATCCCTTAGGCTGGAGGAGCGGCTTATAGTTCATCCTCCTAAAGTTTGCCCATGCCGTCGAGGCGACTGGGTCTTATCGCGCCGAGGTCATATTAGCTCGGTCTTGGCCCTTAGGCTCGGGGAGTGGCTCATGGCCCACTCAGCTGTTATAGATAGTATTGTCTTAAGTTGACAATATTCCATGCTCGAGATACTCATTTCCCTTCGAGGATCTCGAGCTCGTATGTTCCTTCCCCGAGCACTCGTTTCACTCGGTAAGGTCCTTCCCAGTTGGACCCGAGCTTGCCAGCGCTGGGCTCAGGTACCATAACTTTACGAAGGGCCAGGTCGCCAACGTAGAGGTTCCGCTTCTTGACCCTAGCGTTATAGTACCGAGCTACTCTCTGCTGGTAGGCTGCAGTCCTAATGTACACGAGGTCTCTTACGTCGTTGAGTAGATCGAGGTTGGTATGCAGCTCATCTTTGTTCGTGTGATCGTTGTATGCTTCTAGTCTTAGCGTAGGTAGTTCAATCTCTGCGGGGATAACTGCTTCGGTGCCATAGGTGAGGTTGAAGGGGGTTTCTCCCGTGGCGGTCTTCTCCATGGTCCGGTAGGCCCATAGGACGCTGGGTAGCTCATCTGCCCACAACCCTTTAGCTCGGTCTAACCGTGCCTTCAGTCAACGGAGGATGACTCTGTTTGTGACTTCTGCCGGACCGTTTGCTTGAGGGTGTGTGACTGAAGTAAAGTTCTGTCGGATCCCCATGTCTTGGCATTAGTCTTGGAATTTGATGTCCTCAAACTGCTTGTCGTTGTCAGAGATCAGTACCCGAAGTAACCCGAAGCGGCATACAATGTTCTTCCAAAAGAAGTTTTGGATGTTCCGGGCAGTGATCATTACAAGGGGTTCAGCCTCTACCCACTTGGTGAAGTAATCCACTACTACTACTAAGAACTTCCTCCCGCCCGTTGCTGGCGGGAATGACCCAAGTAGATCGATGCCTCATTATGCAAAAGGCCACAGGCTGGTGAGATATTTGAGGTCGGCAGTGGGTTGGTGGTGAATATTGGCATGCTTCTAGCATTTGTCACATTTTCTAATGAGCTCAATAGCATCTACCTTCATTGTTGGCCAATAATACCTCTGTCGAAGTGCCTTTTGGGCGAGGACCCTACCCCCCAAGTGTCCGCTGCACAGACCCTCATGAGTGTCGCAGAGTATGAGCTCGGCTTCGGTAGGTCGCAAGCAACGTAGGTAGGGGAGCGTGTAGGATCCCCGGTGTAGTCGTTCGTCTATCATGACGTATTTGGTGGCTTGGCGCTGCACCCTTCTAGCTACATTGTGATCTGCAGGGAGGATCCCGTGTAGCAAGAAGCTCGCGAGCGGGTCAATCCAGCTTGACTCTGCTTGAACAACGGGAGCGACCTCCTCTGTCCCCCTCGAGAATGCTAGGCCGAGGTAGGTCCTCTATTTACACGGTTCTCATGGTGATGTCGCTGGTGCTGACTAACCTGGACAGGGCGTCAGCCTCAGCATTCTCCGACCTCAAGATTTGTCTGATGAAGTATGACTGGAAGTTGGCAAGGCCTCTCTGACTTTGGCTAAGTAGGCGACCATGGTTGGCTCGCGAGCTTCCTACTTGCCGGTGACTTGGTTGACCATGAGCTGAGAGTCGTTGCAGATAATGATGTGCCTGGCTTTTACTTCTCTGGCTAAGGCTAGTCCAGCTATCAATGCCTCGTACTCCGCTTCATTGTTAGATGTCGCAAACTCGAAGCGTAGCGCGTACTCCAGTTTCGTGCCACTTGGGCCGTGCAGGACTATTCCAGCTCCGCTGCCTTGTTGGTTCCAGAAGCCATCTACATGAAGGATCCAGGGCTCCTCATCTCAGCTCGTGCTTGGCCGAACTAGGAGAGATGCCACACTGGCTGCTACCTTACGGGGCTCGGAATCAACCGACCTGGAAGCTTCAGTCCCATCCGAACTAGGGACCTCATGCTCAACCGACCTGGGAATTTCGGAGCTGAATGTGCATTCGGCGATGAAATCTGCTAAGGCTTGAGCCTTAATGGCAGTCCGTGGCTTGTACTGAAGGTCGTACTCGCTGAGCTCAATGACCCATTTCGTCAACCAACCAGAGACCTTGGGCTTAAGAAAGACTTGCCTCAGGGGTTTGTTGGTGAGGACGATAACAGTGTGAGCCTGGAAGTATGGGCGGAGCTTCCGAGCTGCAATTACCAAGGCATATGCTAGCTTTTCTATCTCTGGATATCTCGTCTCTGCTCCCTGCAATACTTTACTAACATAATAGATGGGTCACTGGACCCGATCTACTTCCTTTATTAGTACCGAACTGACCACTTCGTCGCTTGCTGAGAGGTACAGTTCTAAAACGTTGCCCTCCTCGGGTCGGGTTAAGATCGGCACGCTAGCGAGGTATCTCTTGAGCTCATCAAACGCGAGCTGGAAATCTTGGGTACATTCGAACCCTTTGCTCTTTATAGCCTTAAAGAATGGTAGACAGCGGTCCGCTGACTTGGACATGAAGCGGCTAAGGGTGGCTACGCGACCATTCAACCTCTGAACCTCCTTCAACTTCCGAGGTGGTCTCATGTCTAAGATGGCCTTAATCTTATCTGTTGGCCTCAATGCTGTGCCGGTTAACGATGTACCCTAGGAGTTTACCCGAGGTCACACCGAATACACACTTGTTTGGGTTCAATTTCATATTAAACTTACGCAAAATTTCAAAAACAGAATGCAAGTCTTTTATTAATTCATGCAAAAATTGAGTTTTGACGACCATGTCGTCTATATAGCATTCTACTTTTTGGTCAATTAATGGCACAAACAACTTATTTACAAGCCTTTGAAAGGTTGCGCCTGCATTTTTCAACCCGAAGGGCATAACCTTGTAACAGTATAGACCGAACTCCGTGATGAAGGCAGTCTTTTCTTTGTCTTCCGGGTCCATCTTTATTTGGTTATAGCCCAAATAGGCATCTAAGAAACTCAGCAACTTGTGCCCTGAGGTCGTATCTACCAAACGTTCAATTCTGGGAAGCGAGAAGCAGTCTTTCAGGCAGGCTCGGTTTAGGTCGGCATAGTCAATGCACATGCACCACTTGCCGTTAACCTTCTTTACCAGAACGGGGTTAGCTACCCATCTCGAGTAATGGACTTTTCTTATGAAGTCAGCTGCGAGGAGCTTCTCGACCTCCTCGTCGACCGCTTTCCACCGCTCCGGGGCTAGGTTATGTTTGTTCTGTCTAACGGGCCTAACTACAGAATCAGTATTCAACTTGTGAGTTATAAGGTCGGGGTCTATACCGGGCATCTCTGCCGTGGACCATGCAAAAATATCTAAATTTTGAAGTAAGAAACTTACCAATTCGGTTCGTAGAGGTTCCTGGATGGAAGCACTAATCTGAAGCGTCCGAACTGGGTCTGTGGCTGAGGTCAGAACAACAACTGTTTCTTCCGTGGGTGCAGCTCGTTCTTCGCCTTGCTCTGTAGGCTGCTCCAGTTCAAGGTCGTCGGCCACCTTGGTCATTCCCTTTAGGGCGGCGACATAGCACTTGCGGAACTTGAGCTGGTCGTCCCGCGCTACCCCTACACCGAAGTCTATAGGGAACTTCATTGCCAAATGATAAGTGGAGACCACCGCCCATAGGACATGGGTGATCAGCAACCTATTATGACATTGTATGGGGAGGGGGTTGCGACCACCAGGAAGTCATGTTTGAGTCTGACTACGCAGCGCCATGTGCCGACTTCCACAGGTACTGTCACTTTCCCAAGGGGCCTGACTTCTTCTCCGCTAAAGCCCACCAACGGAGTGAATGTAGGCTTCAAGTCACTTCCTTGCAACTGAAGCTGGTCGAATGCGGCTTTGAAGAGAATATCTGCCAAGCTGCCTGAGTCAACGAGTACACGTCTAACCTCAAAGTCGTTGATCCTCAACTTTATCACAAGCGCATCGTCATGAGGGTAGTGGACCCCTTATGCATCGTCTTCTGTGAAGAAAATCGACTCTTCTGTCTTCGGCCGCTTCGGAGAATTCTGTTCTTCCCGAGCAACTTCACAAACTGATGTCCAGGCCACCACTGAAGTACAACCTGCAACGGTCGAGCCTTCCACTATCATGTGGATGGTGCACCGAACCGGCCTCTCTTCTAGAGGCTGCCTCTGTGACTGTTCAGCTGGCCTGCTGATGGACTCGGGAGCATCCTTGCCGTGCTCCCCTCACCGACCTATTTTATTATTATCATTATTATTATTTTGTACAAAGTTCCTTAAATATCCGTGATGGATGAACTCCTCAATCTCGTCGCGGAGGTTTTTACAATTTTCGATACTATGACCGTGATCTCTGTGAAAACTACAGTACATATTCTTATTTCTTTCATTAGGATTTCCCCTCAAACGAGGTGACCACTTCACATACGGGATGTCCTTGATTGCCATCAGGATTTTGGCCTGCTTCGCGTTCAGTGGGGTGTAATCAATTCGGACCGCTACTGGAGCTCAGAACGACTGGCTCGGCTTTGCCCCCCCAAGCTGCATCTTTTTTCTTTCGGCTGTCCCCTTGGCTAGAAGGATCTCCTTCCCTTTTTCTCTTCTCGGGCACGCATTCGCTCTTCTGGTTGATCTCTTCCTCCGTGGCTATAAACCTGTCTACGACCTTAAGAAAATCAGTTATGGTCACCGATTGGTTGACGACCATGTGTCATTTGAACTCTTTATGTGTCATGCCTTACTTGGCTGCTATGAGACGCACGGCGAGGTCTAGGCATGGAATCTGCATGCACGCATCGTTGAACCGCTTGATATAGCCCCGGATGGACTCTCCCTCTCTCTGCACTATGTTGAGGGGACTTTCTTCAGTTCACGGGCACCGCTAGCTGGTGACGAAGTGGGACGTGAAGGCTTGCGCGAACTACGCCCAACTTCGTATCGATCCAGGTTCCAGGTTCCGATACCACGTACAGGCTACTCCTCTAAAAGTGGTGGAGAAGCCCACGCACATGCACGACTCACTGGCTCTTGCCAGGTGCATCTGCGACTGGAAGGTATCTACGTGATCATTTGGGTCAAACAACCCGTCATACTTGTCAAGAGGGGCAGCTTGAAGTCTTTAGGCATTGGGACTGCTAGGAGTTCGGAAGACAGGGAGGACGGAACTGAAAGGAGGGGAGCCTTGACTTCGCCCGAGCTTACCTCTTCTTTGCCTTCGAGCTCGGGCAGGTTGTGGGTGGCAGATAGGCGAGCTCGGCGGTGGCATCTTTGCTTCTTGGCAGGCTCGGAATTTGTGCTGCTCACCTTCGTGCTATCAGGAATGGTTTGAGAAGCAAGTAGCTCGGGCCGCTGATGATGGCTGCGGACAGAAGGATCCTGCTTGGAGTCTGCAGCTAGGATCTCAAACCGGTTCTCAAGGATCGGGGCTTCAAACTTCTACTATTGAGGTGATATAGACCTGGTGAGTTGGGGTCCTCCTGACCTGACCGCCTACGGCAAGACCGTGGTGGCCAATCTTTCTTGTCTGTCGTGAGAGGAGGCCTGGCTCTTAGGAGGGTTTTGAGAGGCTTCTCCTTGGCGAGAGGGGCATTCGTCTTGGCGGCGAGACTTAGCTCGCTGTGAGGCTGGGTGCTGAAGAGGGAGTTGCGGCTACTGAAGCTGGGGTTGAGGTAGCTGGGGGAATTGCTGCTGGTAGTGATACTGGGAGACGTGGTGCAGTACTTGCTATTGGTAAATCTGGTGTTGCTGGAGCTGTTGCACTTGGGCTTGCATGGCCTGCATGCACTGCATCAAATCGTCGAGCTAGCTCTGGTTGGTCGCTAGAGGAACGACAGTTGGTTCAACAAAGGTCATTTCGACCGAGGAAGGCAGAGGAACACCCACATGCGTCGTTGCTAGCGGCATGTTTAGGCTGGGGACTCTGTCCATCGAAAGAGGGATGGTGAACCGCCCTATGCAGACCGTGGGAACTTGGGGTTGTTCCCTGGAGTTATCCATCTCCATGCTTCGTCCAACGTAGCTTGAGGAAGCCATGAGTGCTAAGTTTTTTTCAAGGAAGAAAGAACTGCAAATGTTTAGAGAAAGGCCTTTTCAAGCGGTTCCCACAGACGACGCCAAATGATGGTGCGCAATCCGGTCACTCCTAGCTAGCACTTACGTGGCTCCTGGAAGGTACCTGAGATGGAGAAGAAGAAGAATCCCCGGGGGCTTGCCCGGCGAGAACACTCCGATGCTTAAGTTAGTACTCTGTAGGAGAAGCAAGGAGAAGATGAAGGCTAAGAGTGCAGATAGCGCGAGAGTAGAAGATGATACCTCTGTTCCTTGATGCTAGCTCCTTATAACAGAAATCCTTTGTCTCAGGCCCATTGGCCTTTGACAGGGCAGGTATAACCGTCACTGTCAACCTGTCGCAGCCATTACTGACAAGGCTGAGGTGGCACGTGCGGGGCCATCGCCGCAATGTACGTGCATGTCAGGTGTAAGGCACCTTCTGAAGGTGGCAGACATGATGCTGTCTAACGAGGGATATGGCTGCTGTTCCCAGATTTGTTGGGTATGGTGGTCAGGTAGGAGATCCTCCTGCAATATGCCGGACTACCCTTTCGCGAGCTACCCTGTACCGGGATATCTCGTAAGTGGCAAGCTGCCTATGGCGAGCTAACCCAAGCTTTCTAGCCTGTGGTGTCTTTACCTCGGGGTATCTATAGGCGGATTGGTATGTTCCTATCTGGGAGTGACCCGAGGTCCACTAGGAGGAGCTCGGGTATTAGGAAAGGTCAGGGGGCCTCCGAGCTTGGAGGCAATTATGGGTACCTTAGCCCCAAGGAGGAGGTGCGGGCTAGGCGGCTCCTGGTGAGTAGTCTATCCCACCAATTACCAGACTGAACTCGGTGTGAATTTCCCACCGAGTTGCGGCTGTGCTTGATGTGCTGTCACGCTGAGTCATCGCTTGAGCAAGGTCACACCCACGTGTACCCATGCTACGAGGTCGGGCCAAATCATCCTCCATCAGTTTTCTTCTGTTATGAGACATAGAGGGTTAATGATTAACTGAGATTGATAAATTACATTTTCTGCATTTTTTAGGAAGGGATTGAAAATGGTGGTAATGTGTTGTGGGCTTTACCAGCAACTTCTCAGAAAGTTCCACGTGTCTAACTTTCCAGAAAAATGAGAAGGTCATGTGTCTAGCTTTCTAGAAAATGAGAAAGCCACTTGCTTGAATGGTGGCAGTGGTTGTGGGCTTTAACAACAACATCTCAAAAAAATGCCATATGTCTAAATTTGAAAAAGCCATGTGTTTGAATGATAGGGGCTGTAGTCTAAAACCCTTTTTATAATATATATATATATATATATATATATATATATATATATATATATATATATAGATAGATAGATAGATAGATAGATAGATAGATAGATATCGGTGCTAACTGCTAAGAGATCAAAATTTTGTCCAAACAAAAGCATCTAAACTAGGCATTTGTCATTTGTCCAAAAAACCTAAATAGCGGAATGGAAATGACACTCTAGGGGAGGGGGTCGGGAATGGCCATTCCCCCATGTGGAGAAATCACATTCTGCCTATTCATTCCGATTCTGGTCAACCGAACATCTGAAAATGGAATGGCCCATTCTGATTCTGATTCCAGGGTCCTACTCCATCGAACCAAACGGACCCTTAAATTCTCTAAAAAGAAGGGAAAATTCAAGCTATAATTGATTATTTTAGACCATACTCAAACTTGGCTATAATCGAATTAATTAGGGTGGAATTGGATTGGATTCGGAACGAATCCGGCTACATGCGTACATCTGCATTAAGAATTTGGATCTGTGTCCAATTTGAGTCTGACAAATCAGATTACTAATTGGATTCAAATTTAAACTGTGTTCATCTTAGGGTACTTAAAATGATAAAAATAATTTTAAAAAATTTTTGAAAAAAATAATTACTTTAAATAAAATATTAATTTTAACAGCTAGAGTCAGATTTTAATAAAATATTAAATATGACATCTGTTTATAGATAACTATACTTACACATATATAAAAAGCAATTTATAATCAGTCAGATTTTAATCGAATCTGATGGGGTTAAATGCAAATTGTAGCACCCAATTACCAGATTTTCAGAGTCCATTGGCAGCCAATTGAATATGAAAAATTCAGATCCCAATACAAAGCAACATGCATACCTATATAGTAAATATAGAAACCTCCCTGTGTTTTGACAATCATAAAAACCTTCGCTAAGGTTTTATTTTCACAAAAACCTCTCATGTAGTATAGAAAAAATCTATAGTTATCTCTCTTTAGTCTTTTGTTATTGTCTTGGATAGAAAACGTTGGCCAAATGCATTAATTTTTTGAAACTATTCATTTTACCCATATTTATTTAAATGTCTCAAAAGAAATTTTCACTTTTAATTAAACCCCCCCCCCGCCTCCAGTTAGATTAAAATAAATAAAGTAGTTTTACTCTATAAAAATATTAGGTTTAGTGAAATCTAAAAGGTCAAGTTTAACATTTTGAATTATACAAAAAAATGGCCTAATAATCATAATTTTAGGTCTCCACTACTAGGAAGCAGGGAAGGGTTTTGTTAATGTTATTATGATTATCAGAAACTTGAGGGAGGATTTTTATATTTTACCCATTATATATAACGGTTATAACGGATGTACATTGTCACGATAGATTAGTCACTTTGGACAGGATCTGGGCGTATACATTATTAACAGTCATGGATAACGGAGGGAGAAACACTCTACAGGCTTAACCTCAATCTTAGTACAGCAGATGAAGCTAATAATCCAACGGGTACCCTCTCAGATTGGAGGAAAGGATTGAGAAAAAGCGTTCATCTCCCTCCTTTAATTGTTTTAATTTTGTGACGACATTTTATAATAAAGAAACATACATTGATTTGATATTTCAGGTTCAGGGGCTGCGTGTCAACTTTTATTCACCTTAATTATTTAAGCAGCCTTGTAATGAGATTAGCTAGGGCTTGGGTAGGGATACATGCACGCTCAATTCCCATATTTAGCTCTGTATAGTAGTCCCTCCAGCCATAGTCTTCCCGCCAAATGGCAGCTGAACGAAGAAATTGGCCGGGGCTGTAACCTACAGTCTTTTCATCCCACAAACCCATTATCCTGAGGCTGTTACAGTAGTTGAGGAAATGGGCAGTGACATCGTCCCACCGATTTCCTTGGACCCTGCCCAGGTTTGACCTAGTGAGAAGGCGCGTAACCGGCTTTCAGCCTCACTAAGTTTGTAATTCCTTCAATGAACCCTGAGCCTGAGGGGGTTCGTCACACATGTGTTAGGCAATGTATATCTTTAGCTTCAATCATATTGATGTATAAATACATTTATTTTATTATAAATGAACAAAAGTATATTATTGTTTCATGTTGTCATTGGTATATTTCTGTGAAATTACCTCTTAAACTCGACACTTAAGATGTGTGTTAGTTTAAAATGTCCTCAACCATTGGATAGACTTGGGGAGTTTATCCTACCAAGGCTGATACTGATGTGCCGCCAAAGAAATTGGAGCAACTTATTTCAACTGCTAGAATTAGACCCAAAGCACATGTAGTGTGTGTTTAATTGAAACATTGAAGCGAGACCATTTTCTAGTTATGCCCTAAACCTTGGAGACTGATGGGCAAAACTAGAAAGTTACACATAACCCCTAGACTTAATTATGGTACTGCATTGGGTGTCGGATTGGGTTGCCTTTGATATGCCAATCAGTGAGATCCTTTGTGGGTCAAAACTTGGGTATGTTGGGGCAATCTGAGAATTCATTTAATTGGGTGATCATAGTGATAGGATCAACTCATTTGTCGAACAAAGTGAATGATCGGGACTGCACTCTCTCTGATGGAAATCAAAACTGTCGACAATAGATTTTCGGGGAGTGGTATTTCTTCGTAAGGGCAGAGTTTGATCATTGCTGGCTGAGAGGTTAAGTGTAAGAGACCATTAAGGGCTGATTACCTGATGGGCTATATTTTACTTAAACTCATTATCCTTTGGTCTTCATAAGATGGCTGGATTCAATGATCATTTAATAGTAAATGTTGGGCCCATTTGAGCCCATAGTGATGAGCTCAGGGGGTTCATTGCATTTGGCAACTCTTAGCACCTGATTTTTGCTCAATCCGCTGCCTGAACCTCCAACTTACCCCAAACACCTGATCAGACCTTTCCAACCCCTCCGAAACACCCAAAATCCCAAAAATCCCAACTTTCATCCCCAAAGCCCTCAAAACCACCATTAAACCTACTCGATACCTACCTAATGGCTCCGATCAACCCACACTTACACCTCAACCATCAGATTAGACACAACCATCAGTTCTCAAACACACCCAAATACCTACCTGTGAAATCTCGACCCAAAATACCTCAATTTTCCCTTCAATCACACCAAAATTTCATTTTAAGGCCCTAGATTAATCGAATTGAGCCTTTCCAGATCTACCCGATCTAGGCCCAGTTAACCCAATATGACCTTACCACTCAACTCAGACTGTCCAAAGAACCCAAATCTCAATTGCCAAATCCTCAAAACTCGTTATAGATATCATCTAATACCCCCTGACCAAAATACCAAAATACCCTTGAAACCAAATTCCTAAAATACCGCCATTCCAGATTACCAAAATACCCTTTGAACATATCCCTATAACACCCTCCTCTTCCGAATTGCTAAAATGACCCATTTGACCAATTCCCAAATTACCCCTGACCTAAACTTTCTTCTGATTGTACTAGAGCATAAACTTTCTGGACAAATGGAAGATCCTTGCTACCTAGGATCTGGACTTTGATAGATTCATATGCAAGATTCAAGCCATGGAGGAAAGCAAACACTCTTTGCTGGGAAACAAGTTTCTTGATCAATTTTGCATCTTCATCACACTTCCAGCCGAACTCTGATAATGATCTAACCCTTCCAGATAGAGGTCAAGTCTGAATAGTACACAGAAAGACACCTCTCCCCCTATTTACAAGTGGACGATTCTGCTGTAACTGGTAAATTTTTGTATAGTGACGCAGCTCAGAATATGTTGATTTTGCTTGTTCTCAGATCTCATTTGTCGTTTCAACCCACATAAAATTCATTCTTATTTGAGGTTGCATAAACACTAAAATCCCGGATACGACCATGCTATTTTCCTAGTTCGATCTGTCGTATTCAGCACTCCCAGAATTGGGTTCTTTGATTCTCCCATTTATATATCTTATCTTTCCCCTTGCAGTAATGTATAACTTGATCCCCCTTGACCACTCTAAATAATTTAAGCCATCGAGGGGAATAATAGCCATAGGAAAGGATAGGTCCACACCCCAACTCATTCCATTCTGCATTGAGGAAACACTGGATGTAGCGGAATCTTCACTGCTCGTGGTTACAAATTCAAAAGGCTTTTAAAGTGGACACAAAACCTTTAAAAAAGTCTAACACCAAGGGAGAAAGGAACCCTTTTTTTTTCTCTCGGAAACACAACCCCCCCCCCTTTTTGTTAAACACAGGTGTTATTACAACACTAATAGGTCATCCCTTGACCTATAGAATCAAAATTGGTTGTTGTCGTAGTAAATACAGGTCATCTCATGACCTACACATCAAACAGAGACGTTGTTAAAAGCATGTACGGGTCACTCTTTGACTTTCAAGTTCACCATAAAAGCTTCTATGACAACACACAAAAGGTCTTTACTGACCTATAGTTTTTTATAGGGACCAGTCGACCCCACAAAAAGGAAAGAAAGAGGTTTTGATCACCTCACATCCAATTAGCAGACTTTGTATAGGTTCTACTCCGGTGCACGACCAGAAAAAAAGAGAAGGGGAGAGATATCTTTAGTACGTGAGAAAACTGTATCTTCAATCACCCGAACAGTAGATGAGGATGGCTGATCTGGAAATCTGGTGCGAAGGAAATAGTTCACTTGATCTCTCCTTTCATATCTGATAGCCCCACTCTGATACCATGTTACGCAAGAGAGAAGAAGAGAGGAAGAGAAAAGAGAAGAGAGATTTGAGAGCCAAAAGTGTTGCTGGTGGCACCAATTATTAGTATTTATACTAAGGTGACAGAATATAAAAAATAAGAGAAAGTTACAATAGTTCCCCTACAGTACTATACTTAAAGAATTGACAATTTTCAACAAATAAATAAATAAAATAGTATAATAAAATTAAAAAAATTATTTGTTTTATTAATATATTATATACAATATATTATTATATATTTATAATTTATATAATATTATATAAATATTTATAAATAATATATATGGGCCATATTGGGTCAGGTCGGCCTAGCCCGTGGACCTAAAACCCTAGGCCCAGCACAACTTGCACGATCGTCTCAGGCCTGTCACGGCCCATAGACCATCGTGTTGGGCTGTGCTGGGCCAGTCCAAATTCGTGTTGGGCAATGGGCAGCACAACCCAATTTACACCACTAGACTTAATTAATATAGCTAAGCAAGAACCCTCTTGCGGGTGCCCACAGAAAATATTAAGTACCATGTGCCAATAAGATCATATTTGGGAATGCTTATTTAAAATAAGTGCTTATTTGGGCCATTAAGCACTTATTGGTATTTGGGAAATAAGTCCAAAATAAGTGCTTATTTTAAAAATAAGGACTTATTTTTTAAGTCCAAATTTCTAGCTCTTTTTAAGTGCCTATACACTTATTCAAATTTTTTCTTCCAAAATTATCTCTAGTTGAATTTTAAAATACCACTTATAAAATTAACCCTAGTTGAACTTTATAAAAATACTCTTGTGAAGCATTTTTATGAAAGAACTTTTATAAAAGTACTTTTATGAAAGTGCATTCACAAAAGTGCTTTCATAAAAGTACTTTTATAAAAGTTCTTTCAAAGGGTATATTTTGAAAATTTGAAAGAAAATGAAGGACAAAATAGTCACAAATGCTTATTCAAGTGCTTATCAGAGAAAAAGACTACCAAACACCAATATAAAATAAGTTCTTATTTTAAAAAATAAGCACTTAAAAAAGTTGAGTGCCAAATGCAAATAAGTGCTTATTTGAATAAGCACTTTTTTTTTAACTTAGCACTCCCAAACATGGCCAAGACTAAAAGAAAACTAAAATTCTTATTGGCTCATATTCAACTATTTTTTTTTGACAACTCAACAAGTTAATTCTTTCTACATCAATTAGTGAAGATTATTTTTGATGCTGTAGTTGAACCTTTGGGTAGATTTATTTCACGATTTATTTAAAGGGCGTTTAGTAAGTCTTTTGATCTGCACAACCTTTTGGGCTTTTTAAAATTTGGTATTTTTCTGCTATAGCAATGAAAGACAAGAAGGTGCAGAAAGATCAGATCAACACTCGAAAAATTCATGGAAGCCCAAAAAGGCATGGTTTTTAAAAGCAAACCGGAAATAGAACTAGTCAAGGGACCGGTTTTCTGTTAAACAATTTAACCGTCTTAGTCAAAATGTTCGACCCGTAATGTCATAAATAAATTAAAAATAAACAAAATATTTATAAATAATAAAAAATAGCATAAAATTAAATAAAAATTAAAAATAATACAATGCAAAATACATAAAAAATATAAAAATAAAACACAAAAGATTTCTAAAAAATACAAAAAAATAAAAAAAAAAAATAGAAAAATAAAACAAAAAATTGCAAAAAATACAGAAAAAACTCTAGAATGTTAAGTCCTAAAATGCAAAATCATTGACTTAAAATCAAGATTCACAGAGATAGATTCCCCTGGCACCAAAATAAAAGGGGAGAAATATGAGCATTCACTCTAGAATGTTAGATTGCTATGCAACCAAGATTGATCTATAAAATACTTCAATACACATTAATTTTACCTAATTGATCAAAAAATTACCTAACTTTTACTTGGAAGTGTTGCAAATTCGCCTGTCGTAAAGCCTGGAAGTGTTGTAAATTGCAAAAAATGTTAACCGTCGCCAGTCGCCATTAAACAAGGTCGGTCGGTGTGTGTCGCCATCGAACACTGGAGGTGCTGGCCGCGCAGGTGGTCGGTTGGGTGTGAGGGATGGCCGCTACTGCAAACTCGCTTGCCGCAAAGCCTAGAAGTGATGCAAATCGCAAAAAACGTTGGCTGTCGCTGCAAACTTGCCGTCGACAGTCGCCGTTAGTCACGACTAGTCGGTGTGTGTCGTCGTTGAACGCCGGAGGTGCTGGCCACCGTAGGTGGTCGGTTGGGTGTGAGGGATGGTCACCGCTACAAATTCTCTAGCCGCAAAGCCTGGAAGTGTTGCAAATCGCAAAAAACACTGGCCACCGCTGCAAATTCGTCATCGTCGGTCGTCTTTAATCACCATCAATCAGTGTGTATCGTCGTCGAATGCTGGAGGTGCTAGCCGCCATAGGTGGTCAGTTGGGTGTGAGGGCTGAGAGAAGGAAAGAACAAAAATGGGTTATAACCCTACATTCGATTAATTGATTTAGGATGGGGATATTAAAGGAATTTTATATTTTATTTAAAACATTGAAATAAAAAAAGAGAACCCACTAACCACTATCCAGGTCGAACGATTTAGCAATCCGACCGCCCGGGTTAGCATTTTTTTGACTTTTTCAACATTTTTTAAAGATTTCTGGTTTTTAATATAATAGGACCCGGGGGCCTGACCAGTTATCGATTTTTCCAATCTGACCGTCCGGTCTGATCTGGTTTTAAAAACCATGCAAAAAGGCAAAAGATGAGGAAATTTCTCATCTTTCCATGCCTCTAGAATCTTTTATTTAACAGCCTGGTAGACCAAGATACTTACTAAACAGTCTTGATATATATGTAAAGAACCAAGTACAGATGTTCAATATTACATCTTTTGCCCATCTGGGCTGTTGGAAGATGTTCCTAGAAAGAATTGCCAAACAGCATCTAATTTCCCGATGAATTTTCATATTTGTCATTGAATCCATTACTTGTTCTTAAAAGATGTTGGTTATGCATACGCGTGTCTTGCTTGTCAAATATGGGTGCATGACGTCTAGCTAGCCTTCCTATGTGGCTAAATAAAGACTTCATCAATTGGGCTTAATTAGATGGAAATTGGAAAGCGAACAGCTGCACAAGATGGTTCATGGATAAGGCTATTAGTAGATAACCAACAACCAGAAATTGAAGTAATCTTCCATTGATGCCACAATTGGTATGGTTTTATTGAATAGCGATGACTTGGTCGTTTGCCACCTATAAAGGTATTATTCTGTGTGGAAAAAAAATCAATCACATAGCGACTTCTCTTTGCTTTTAGATCATATATAGAGGGATTTGATCACATCACCCATATGCCTTCTCTTTTGACAAGAAGGAAATACAAAGTCAAATACAGAAGATACTAAATAAAGCTTAAAAATATAATATAAAAAGAAAAAAAATTAGGGCTTGGACCGTAGATTCATTTTCGTTGTAGGCCTTTGAAAACTTTGACCACATACATACGCTTGCAAAATCAATAAGCATCTGTGAATCAAACTAAACGAGGTTGCCAAATCAATAGCTTATTGTATCGATCATGCACGCGCGATTTTTTTTTTTTTTTATGCACGTAATACATGAGACTCACATCCGCCTATATCACACGCAGGTTTTATGTGTGGGTTTTGCATAACCTGTTATAGACGTTTGCAGTAGACATGGTCCATTAATTAGAACATGAAGCATGCCATCCACTTATCTTTATTTTTTAGCTAGTCTGTCTAGCTAAGAGCCTCTAGCATTCTACCTTAATACAATAGCTAGGAATGAATGAATGAATGTAATGACCAGACCTGTTCATGGGGTGGGTTCCGGCTTAGCTTGTGTCAAACTTTGAATGACCCTGTCCCTTTTATCAAAACTTGAATGGATCTGCCCAAAGCAGTGTAAAATGTTCATGGGCCAAGCCCGAAGCCCATCCCGTGAATAGGATTGTAAGGTGAGACAATCAGCATTTAAAGTCGTTATCACCTTGTTTAGTTTTACAGTTTTTTAGATGGCTATTATAGAAGAGCTATATGATCAATTTTCCATAAAAGAGAACTTCAGAAACTGATCGGTTTATGCTTATATTTGTTTCTCTATGCTGACTGGCATTAGGACTTAAACAATCAATCGTCAATAAATGACAATGAAACCCAGTCAAAAAGCAAAAGGATTACTTATTACTATATATAAATTAAATTGAAAGAAAATCTATGATGTAGTTCAATCTCCAATGTCCATTATATTTATCAAACAAGATTCATATGATTGATTAGTTATTTAAACTAAACCCAGCTCCGCAGAATATCCAACAGGTCTATTTCCAGGCTTATTCATGGATACCTGTCTATCCTAGCTACCTCATCTCTTGACAGAAGCCCTATCTGACAAGGGTATTTAGTTTTACACGACTAACTGCACACATGGCCAAGGCCAAGGCCAAACCTCTAAGATTGAGGGAAGAAAGAATGGAAAATGTTGATGAAAGGCATCAAAATTCATAAAGCTTCATACTTGTCTTTTATTTTATTATATCAGCTAGCTAGCTACCTAGTTACACTAATATTAGATCAGAAACCAACGTACATATAGTGTCATCTGATGAATTTGATTCACCCCGAAATTAAACCCAATACACAGCCAAAGCAAAGCCGTAGGTGGTCATTGCCCATACGTAGCCTTGTAACCTTTCCAGAGTTCATCAACAGTTTTTCCGAGCAGCTCCACGAAGAAGTTTGAACTGTAACCCGTCCTCATCTTGCGGTTTAGATGAGCCACGAAGCCATAGCTAAGACTGTTGCAGTTATCCAGGAACCGGGCGGTGACATCGTAACCTTGGTCCCAACTAGTTCCCTGTCCGGGCTGCACCCAGTGAGATGGAGCGTACCCAGCTTTCAACCTTATGAAATCGGCAATCCCTTCGATTAAACCCACAGGAGCCTGGCCATTCCCATTCCACTGCCATACGTGCGCCACCTCGTGGTAGATGACCCCTGTTATCTCCCTCTTTACGTCGCCCCTGTACCCCTCTATGTAGTTGGCGCTAACGTGGATCTTATTGTTGATTGTATATGCCACTCCGTCCATGCTCTCCACCACCATGCTTAAGAGCGGCACATTCTTCCGGTCGGCTAAACTGGTCTGGTGGAAGCTCTGCCAGATGAACTGAGTTGCAGCTTTTAGCGTCGCTCTGCTGTATGTGATTCCGATCTCGTTAGTGAATCGTGTCCCACCGGCCGTTCCAGCAGCGTTGTTCGTTGCTTGGAATTTAACGCCATGGATGCCTTGGACGCCTGTAAGGGCGATTAGAGAACATAGGATGAACACTATCTGGTGAGCCGTATATGTATCTCTCGTTAAGGCGGTACTTCGTAATTATTATTTGCCTGCACTCTGCAGGCACATTACAACTATATATAGAGTTAGAGACCTGATCAGCAAAAAGAAAAAAAAAAAATGAAATCTATATATCAAGAACAGATATCAGTAAACCACCTTGAATTCAATGGTATTTTGACAAAGTAAACATTATGTGATCTTGGCTTTGCATAAATTAAAGATTGCCATGACGATCACGCGCCGGCAAGACTTTGCACCAAACGCAAACGACCATATATAACTAAGAAAAAGTCCCTGCCGAGAGATCAGTGGCCAGATCGGATTTGCTTTGGTACGGGTCTTGCTCAACCTCAACCCAAATCCGACCCTACTAAGAAATCCAACATATATCAAAGTTATCAACCTAACCAACCTCGGCTCCTCGAATTGTAACGCTACACTTAGTGAAGGGGAAGGTCATACTTTCAAATGTTCCAACGCTACCCGAATAAGTCTTTCCTAGGGATTGCCTTATTTACACAGGAAATAAAATGGTCATTGCCTTATTTACACAGGAAATAAAAGAATATGGGTAAATGCACTTACCCGAATAAATCTTTCCTAGGAAACACTTAACCAAATAGCATTTACTTGGGTATGTAAATTATTAAAAAGGGAACAAGGCCTTAGTGTAAGTGGTTATCTAATGTGATGTGACAAAGACAATTTTCTCAAATTTGACAAACACAAAAAGTTGCAAGTAGAAGTGGCAATGTACCAAACACAACCTAAGGATTTAGAGTGGTTTAAGCTGTGGTAAGAAATGGGTCAAATGGAAATATCAATTAATTCATTAGGCTTTGTTTGGTTGCTATGCAAATAAATTTGCACCGATGCAAAACCATGGCAGTGCAAATGATTTGAGTGTAAATTCTGACTTATTTTTGTTTCAAATTTTAGCTTATTTTGTTCGATTGCAATACAAATGAAGTAAATTAAGACATGAAATAGAATAAAGTAAAATCCAAAACAAAATTAAAACAAGAATTTGCATTTTTTACATTTGCACTCCCATGCATTTGTACTAATGCAAATAAATTTGCACTGCAACCAAACACAACCTTAGGAAAAATCTATGTTGAGGGAAAGACTTGATAAGTGATCAAGATTTATTTATACAAATTATAACAGCCACTCACTGAGATTGCTAATTCTAGCTGAGTTTTATGATTTAGACTCAAAAAATGACTACCTTTTAACCCTTTTTTCTTTATTTTCTTTCTGCTTCATGGGGTTACACAATGGGGATTGGAGAGTAAGGGCCTACCTTACCAAATGAACCAACTACATGTAACCAAATTATATATTATATGTACCTTTTGTTCTTCTCCATTTGTTAATTAATCAATCAGAGACAAACAAGATGTTGAATACCATTCAATACAAGGGAATAGGAAGATGTTTCTAAACGTCATAAGACCAATCACAGATAACCAATTAGGTTATGTTAGGTTTGAAGGAAAAGATAGGGAAAGGAAGGAAAAAGAAGGGAAAACCTATCTAAGACTTGTAAAGGTTTACCTATCTTTTCCTCCCTTTTCCTGCATTTTCCTTCAAACCAAACATAGCCTTAAGGGATTGCTCGTTGATATGTTAGATGGTTTGCTTCAGAGGGGTTAGTAAAAAAAGAGAAGAAAAGAAACCAATCCCAAATCTTATGCCAAATTCTAGGCATAACGATAATTTGTCAACCCAAAATTGTCTATTTTGTTTCCTTTGGAGAACACATTTCTTGCGACCACCAATCCAAGACAAGTTAGAGAACCCCTGTCAGCTTTGAACATGCCAATGGTTCAATCCAACACCCGCTTGGCATGATATTTTGTCTTTTTTCACTCGAACATTGGCATGTTCAAAAATCACTGGTGTTCTTCCTTTGAAGATCTTGTTAACTTGGTTTCTTTGTTTTTTAGTTTCAATGGTACCTTTCTTGTCATTAACGCCTTTCTTTAAATGATATATTGCTGAAACTTCCCTAAAGTTTTGGACCATTGCGAAAACCTCCCCTAAAGTTTGATAATTGCAATCACCTCCCCTGAAGTTTCTAACAGTTGCAAGTAGACCTTTTTTGTTAGAATTTTCTTAAAAATGCATGAAAATGTCCAAAATACTCATGCAGTTGCTTTGATCAAAATGTTTATTTTACATAAAATGGCTACCCCAAATCCTTCCAATCTCTTTTCTAAAATTGATTTATTTTTCAAATTTGCCCTTCATATCAATGACTCAAAGGCAAAGCTGCAAGCCTGCAACTTTAAATTCTCTTTTTTTTTTTGTTTTGATAAGGTTTGTATTATTTTTTTTTTCTGTAGAACCGGCCTCAATAGCAACTGTATGGGTAGTTTGGACATTTTCATGCCTCTCTTTAAAAGATTCTAATAGAGGGGTCTACTTGCAACTGTATCAGAAAATTTAGTAGAAATAACTGTAATTACCAAACTTTAAGAGAGGTTTTAACAATGGTCCAAAATTTGAGGAGATCTTTCAACAATTTACCCTCTTTAAATGGACATTAGGGACGGTTTACCTTCCATGTCTGTGTTCCCTAAATTCTCCATGTATCGTGGCTTTTGAAATGGATAGCAGAGAGAAAGAATAAGAATCACGTTTAAAAAAGCAAAATGGTGTAACATTTTTAATCAGTGTTTATGGACCTCTGATTTTATTTTCAAGGCATAAGGAGTACAAATGCAAATATTTAAAGTGCAAAACCTGTATTTTGTATTATTTCGTATCAATTCCTGATGGTGCCAATTGTGATCAAAATCATGGTTAGGGACCTAGAGTTTGAGGGGTCATGGGAGGGTAATGGGCTACTAAGTTGTGTTGTGTAACTCCATGTAAAAAGGGAGAGAGTAAGGTGGCCTTTAATTGCACTTTTTCAGATGTCTGAATCTGAAAAGTTATTTTTCAGATGCCACCAAATCTTTGGTATGCCCTCTTATTAGAGATCTGAAATTGGATTTCAGATCTTCATTTCTAAGAGATATAGCAGCTGCTTAATGTTCATATGTAATTCAGAGTATGTAAAAGACATAGATGCCCTTAAAAAAATTTAATATTACATATTTTTGACCAGATTTCAGATTTATCAAACTCCACCTCACCCCTCAGCTGATCACAACTGCATCTGTCTCGGCTTTGATGTATTTTGACCCAATCGTGACTAACCCACCATAGCCTTGGAGCTGAGAAATTTTCCAATTCGGCCAAGGGAGAAATCATGGGCCAAACAGAAATCCAAGACAAACCAAAGAGAATATAAATCCTTTCGTTGTAATAAACAAAATTAGCTACTCTTCCAAATGGAGCCTTAATGGAATGGGAGTATATATCTGCAATATACAAGCATTGAGAATATCTCCCGCTTATGTGCTTTATTTCATGGGAGATATTCCGGATGCAAGGTTGGAAGTGTGGACACGGGCTTGGGCGCACTGCTTCTCAAAAAATATGAAAATAACGGTAAAAAGAGATACACCGAAGTACGGAAGTTCAACCAGTCGAGGTGTCTCTCCGATCTCTCGAAAGGTGGAATCATATACTTGTCATCTCGGCGTACGTCGTCCGCCTTTGATCGCTGCTGTTTGTACAAGGAAGAATAGGGTTCTCCTATCGACTTGATTAGTGGCCACGTCCTCGGTTACTCGGACCCGAATACGCTTGTCTTCTTATCGTGAAACCATTAATATTGATAAATGAGGTAGAAAGGGAACGGTCAGTTAAAGGCCTAGAGCTTTCAACAGCCGTCGAATAGGAAAGAATAAGGGGGAAGATGATCAGGACGGTGATGGCATTGAAAGCAAAGATGAGATGACGATTCTCCATTGTTTGGTTAATTTGGTGGTGTCTCAAAATTTTAAAACACCTGAGGAGATTGGGTTGATATATTTGGTATATATACTGATGGCTGATCAATTGAATGATAGAGGACCAAAAGGAAGAAGTTATTGAAAGCGTTTGCTCAGCTAGCTTCAAGAAATCAAGTACTATATATATTTATACATATATATTAGATGGGTACGTATCCAATCCTTTTGACTTTGGTAATATCAGAGCCAAGTCAGAGGTGGAAAGAAACGCTGCTTCTCTTTTCATAGATTTGAACGCGAAGGTCACGAGGAAGCGTAAAGCCCACGGTTTGAAACTTGATGATGAGATATTGAGAGGAGAGATGGGTGGAGAGTCTCCAATAAGTAAGTCTGGAGAAAGAGAATAGCTGGTCGTGGTTGGTTTTCTTTGTACCTCCGGTATCTTCTACAGTTCTACTCCCTCACTCTTTATTAGTTTTCAACGATGTTAACGCTTTCAGGTTTGAAACTTGAAGGACTTGACCACGTATTCTACTGCCGATTTTAAGATTTGACTTTGTTTAATTTGCTTGTTGCCTTTTCTCCTGCATGCTCGCTTTCGATCACCAGCCATGAAAAGCTGCTATCCGTTTCCCACGAAGATTACCTGTAGCTGTAGTCGACCTACCTAGCTCCCTAGCTTTCAAGTTCGTAATTGGATTTCAAGAATTCAAAGTTCAAAGTTGAAGAAAAGAAAGGGTCCAATATCCCATTCCCATCTTTGATTTTCAACTGTAGAGACATTCTCCACTCGACTGTTTCGTAGGATGATGCTGCTATCCTGGCACTGTAGACCCAGCAGTCGCAGAGTTGGAATAAGACAAGAATGCAAGCTTTGGCCTTTTGGTTTGGCTGCGATGATGTAATACGGCTTTGAAAATGCCATTACGGCCCTGCCCGGCCATAGTTTATGGCTTGGATCACCGCCGTTTTCATAGGTTATGACGAGCCCAGATTTTCTACAGTCATAAATTACTAAGGCTTCGATGAGGATCAACTGTAAGCCGTAATGTTTGCTTCTTTTGGTAGAAAGTAGGAACCTTGTGAGCACATGTATATTTAGCGTAACTTTGACCAAGTTGGAAAACTTTAATTTAGAGACCTAGAAACTAATGCATACATCGGATGGTTGGAAATCGAAATAGGGGCAGTCTCCATTTATTTGCAGTGCAAATATAAATTATACAGTTGAATGGAACTTACATAGTATTATAATAATCTGAATTCGGATTCTGTCCTCACAATTACCATTCTCAGAGCCACTTGCAATCGTGTACTGAGAATATTCGTATATTGAGAATATTTTATGTTTGCTCATATGGAGATATTATCCATGTACAACCTAATCAATTAATGGCTCAAAACAGTGTTAGTTGTTTTTTAGTCCCAAATTTTAATGCATGTAAATGGGCGACCACTTTAAAATTTATTAATCAAACTCATAAGAGATTTCAGGAATAAGTAAGGACGTAACCCACCTTTACCAAAAACCTAGAATAATAAGCTCTCAGCCTTACCTACTAAAAACCCTCTCAAACAAAATTACAAGAAATCATCAAATGAAATTAGTCAACACACAGCACAAGAATATCAACATAATCTTCATGAAAAAGCCTTTTAAAAATTGTATGGCTTCTAGTATCAATCCCCATATTTTCCAAGAGATTAGAGAATCTATTACCTTCTCACAAGGAATGATCACAAACTGCATGTTACTAAGCAATGTTTTATAAAATGATTTGGATTTGAAATCGTTCTGGCCATCAATTTTTGGGTTAACGGTTCGACAGTCCAATCTGAACGAATGGCCCATTCCAATAAAATAAATTAAAAAAATAATTAAAATTTAAAAAACGACTAAAAACCATTGAATGGATCAAATAGATTGTCGACTCAATCATTCAAATAAATGGGTTATTGACTGATTTAACAGTTTTTGATCAGGGATCGAGTTTGGGGTAAAACGGAACCAGCTGCCTAGACTGTTCCCCAACCAAACGATGGATCCAAATCAATGGCGGTTCAAACTAAGAGCACTTCTGATCTTTCTATAAGTATAGATAACCGACCATGGGTGACAAATGGCTCCTTTAATGACACGGAAGAATTAAAGGTTCGATTAATGGGTTGGGTGCTGATTTGACCCTAACTCATTGGGGTCAGATCAGCCTTAATTGGGTTTGAAGCTCCACATGCATGCATGTAAAACCCATTCCACTGACATTTTAGCATAGTATTTATTCTTGATTGAGTATAGGTGTGCTATTACCACAGGTTGGGTTTAGGGTAGGAATCACATTATGAGATTGGTTCAAGTTTGATTGCCTTTAGTTTGGGTTCGAGTTGAGCCAAACTTGTACCCAATCCGACCCATTGCCACCCCTAATTTTAGTGTGTTTTCTGCCAAAATATTTCATTTTCTCAATTCATAATATCAGGATTTAATTTTAAACGTAGGGCCATTTGAAATAGGGAGCTTTCCTACAAAAGCCAATTAGTGCAGAAATCCGTTTTCCTTAGGCTATGTTTGGTTTGAAAGAAAAGGTAGGGAAAAGAAAGGAAAGTTAAGGGAATCTATACAAGATTTGTGAAGATTTCCTTAACTTTCCTTTCCTTTTCATACTTTTTGCCTTCAAACCAAACATAGAACTAGGGCAAATCCATGCCCACACCGTTCCAACTGCTATTTGCAACCTTACATTGAGAGTATCTCCCCTCCATCGATCGCATAAGCTATTCACTGAATATTTTGCAGCTGATATCAATATTAGCTAGTTGAAGTTTGATTTTTTTAATATAAAACACTGACTTAATTTAATTAATTATACACTAACAATACATTCCTCTTATGGAAAAGCCACATAGCCTATGCTTAAGCGGATTTTTAATATTCATGATATAAAATAGGTCATGTGGCCATATATATGCTCCCCCAAGCCAGTCTCAATGGAACCAAAGTTAAAGTCTGGATACTCCCTTTTGAGGTACAAATAAATTTACCATCTGGAATAACTTCTGCCACATTCATTATTAAATAATTTGACTAACAAACCTGCCAATACTTAATTGAAAACAGAAAAAGTCACTTTTATTTGGGGTTTGCTGTTGTTTCCTGTCCATGTATATACGCACACAAGAATGTTCTGGGTTTTACGCCGTATATTCAAATGGAAAACTCAAAACTGGGTTTCATACCTTAGGCTCCATTTGCTTGTAAAACGCATAAAAATGCAAATGGGCCGAGTGTAAATTCTTTTGTCTTCTATCCTAACCTCTTTAAGAATTTGAAAATATCTTATCCTACATTGTTTGATTGAGAAATGAAGTAGTGTTCATTTTGTAGGTAACTTGCTCTGCTTATGGATAAGGATACATTAGAGAAATGTTTTTGAATTGTCGTTGACCCGGATGGTTGGACCGTTCGGCCTGGAAATCGTCCAGGCAACCGATTTTGTTTTACCCTAAACATGATCTCTGGTAAAAAAAACCGTTGAAAATGATCGATAATCCGTTGACCCATTCAACGTTTGGCTGTTTTTATATTATTTTTTAATTTTTTGTTAAAATGAACCATCCATTTGAACCAAACAGTCAAACCATTGACTAAAAAACCAGTGGCCGGAATGATTCCAGTTCCGGGTCACTTTTTAAAACATTGCATTGGACGATGAGGCATACATTATTCTCACGGGTTTATGGGATTAGGTGATTTTCACATATGCACGTGTTAATCTAGGTTGGGTCGGGTCTGTCATTGTTTAGGATCCACCTGAGCATCTTCTAATCAAAGTGATTAAGGCTTAGTTCGGAATGAGTACAAATACAAATATATAAGGTATAAAACCTTGTATTTTGTATTGTTTTCTATGTATTTTCACCATATATATTTGTATTTGTAATATTTCCAAACTAAGCCTAAGACTGTATTTAGTTACAATTCAAATAAATTTGTATTGATACAAAATCATGACAGTGCAAATAATTTGAGTATAAATTCTAATCTCTTTTTATTTTAAATTTTAGCTTATTTTATTTGATTACAGTACAAATATAAAAGTAAATTAAGACATGAAATAGAATAAAGTAAAATCCAAAACAAAACAAATTTACATTTTTTACATTTACACTCCCATGCATTTCAAACTAATGCACTCTCTTATTTCTAGGGTGTGGTATTTATCAAAATTCACGTGTTTTGATTGGTCCGATATCACGTAGCATAAATTATGCTTATTTTTCTCTCAAATCAAAAGCAGTAAAGCACCTAACCCCGGGTTTCGTTTAAGGCTCAATTTGAAAGGAATATAAATAAAAATATGTAGAGTGAAAAGTCTTGTATTTGTTTTATTTTCTATGTATTTGTACTGTACATATATGTCCAAACCGAGCCTAAAAATTGCTTTGATTCTTGAAGCGATACTTCATGAGCATTGAGCAGTATCTGTGTCAAAAACAGCTAAAAAGCAAATTAAGAACAAAAAGAAAACCACAAAGTGAATATGTGGTGTGGAAGCAGTTTTATATGAAGAAACAAAATCAACAAATTCGTGTGTGGGTGGGTACTTGGGGGTTTAAATTATAGAAATCCTCCGAGTTGCAGAGCATGTGCACAAGTTTTATTGCGTAAAAATCTGGCCGTTGGTTGTGTGCAGCTGAAAAGTTGCTTTTTATACGGTTAGTTAAGCAGAGCGCTTTATCTGTCAGTCCAGTGTCCACATTTTCTAATGCCAGATGGGTAGCGCAATCACAATGGCAAATCACTCACTCGTACCACACCACAGTCCTTTCTCTAGTACGGCCATCAACCACTGCTACAGTTTTCAACTGCGGGCCGAAAGGGCTCTGCCTGAGCCCTGAGCGCTAAGCCTTAGTTTGTGAAACTGAAGAAGACAATGTGAAAGCTATCCATTTGGAGTAAATCAACGTGAACACGTTGCTTTACAACCTCACTGTCACGGTCCTATATGAATAAAATATACTTAGCAGCTTTTCTTCTGGTATGGACGACCGACTAATATTGCTGTAAAGTCAAAATAGGGCTGCCGGCCCCACTGTCCCAGTCCCAGACGCTCGAAATTTCCAGTCTCGCTTTCACCTCAATCCCAGGCCTAACATCTAAGAAAAAGGCTCAAGTCAAACATAAACATACATTCCACATCCCACCGCTCTTGATGCCAACGATCGATCGATATGCATGGCCGGCCTTTATATACATTATACACATATATATATATATATATATATATATACGACCAGGAGCCTAGCTGGCGGCATACCTACAAACTAACAATTGGCATTTGCTGTTTTTGCACTAAAAAGGATGAGGATTCGTTGTGCTTGTGCAACGAGAACCTTTTGAAGAAGGATAGATAATTAATAGATGGCAGCACTGAGGAAGCAAAACTCAACAGCTTCGACGGGAAGAAGAAGTTTCTGTCTCGTTTCAGTGGTTGTGGTGCTGATTGTATTGGCAAGGTCTAATCTCGTGCACTCCAGAGCAATTCAACCTCCGGCCAAGGACACCAACCAGATCCCCACCAGCTATACACAAGTTGATGGAGGAGAGAAATCGGTGGAGCTACACCCATTTCCTGTTCCTGTTCCTTCCAACGGTAACACCAAACTTAGCTTGGACTTTAATAAGCTGGCTTCTGGGCCTAGTAAGAAAGGTCCTGGCCATTAGGATCATCCTCCTCCTTCTCAAATTTGCTTTACCATACATCATGTAATTTGCAGTAATGTATCTCCCAGTGATTGTATATGTGATTCTAATGAGATTCTTTTTTTTTTTTTTTCTAACGGAATTGCTTCAAGTGGGGATGTTTAAATCTAAGGCAAAAAATTATGATTTGTGTTTATTATTAGACGAGATATTTGGCTTCTCTAACTGCTGTAATCATCTCATATCTTATCTGGCGATCAAGCCGCCCATGAACGAATCGCGGAAATGTTCGAAAAGCTACTATCTACGTCCAATCCAGAGCAGACCCATTATTTCGAAAAGCTACTATCTACGTGCGAAGATCCAAACTCCAGGACTAACAAATTGCAATATATAAGAATGGAACTTGCCGTTGCAGTAAACTTTATCAGTCAACAGTTGTTTCTGTTTGAACTTGTAGTAGTCGAAAGAAAGAACACCGATCGCTGGGGCTAGACTCGTTTGAATCCTTTACTTATTACGGGATTCCGGATATCGTGCCAAAGAGTTGGCATCTGATACCCCCCGCTGCGACCATCGTCGCATAAATTTCTTGCGAACATCTTGGTCAGTTGGTCGGGATCATGGGATGCAATTTCAATTTGCGATATTAAGGTACCAGAGAAAGAAGATGTTTGGTAAGAATACCAAAAGACAAAAACGAATGTGTACCATGCAGGTGTTTGGTAAGAATACGATTACGTCAATGACTTAAGAAAAACTGTGCGCCCCTCCCATTCACGTTAGTCTGAATTGAATTTCTTGTTTACGTACATCATGAACACCGATTGGGTTTTTGGCAAGAATATGTCCTTATACTGATCATGAAAGCTAATTTGCTTTTTTCTTTTTTACTTTTTTGCGGTCAAAATTGGAATAATTTTGCTTTCTAATTAAGAATGATCTCTAGATTCAAAGTTGGTTAATGCCAACTAGGTGGTCATATTTATACGCATTATAACAGAAGGCGTGCTTTTGACTTTTGAAAAACCAGAGGTACACAAAATCTTGAAAATCTTGAAGATTAAAGAGGAGATGGGGTGGGAACCAGCACATATTTGATCAGGAATGACTCAGTAATTCGATAGTTGTGGTTGTGCATTTGTTTTTATGACAAAGCTAGTAAATATGTTGTAGGGAAAAGAGTATTTTTTGTTTAACCATTGACACCTAACAAAGCATTCTTCAGTTCATTTTAACTGTTCAATACAATTATATTATTGGTATCCTTAAAATTAAGATATATCCCTGTAAATAATGGGAGTGTTGGGTTGTCAATTCAGCGGAAGAGGGTAGAAGAAGAGACGGGAAAAGAGAGAGAGAGAGGACAGGGGAGGATAGAAGAGGCTGGGAGAGAGTGAGAAAGAAAATGGAAAAAGGTCTTGATTACAGATAAAATAGGATTTGGACTTGAGCTGGTATTTAAAATTTGGGATTATAAGGGTAATTTTTGAGCCCTAATATCAATAAAAGTAATACTTTTAATATAATTTTTAAAATAGATTAACTGTTTTAAAAAATATCAATTAAGGGCAAAAATATTGTTCATCTTCTTCTTCTTGCAAATCATTTATCAATCCTCCTCCGCCAATTTCTCCGCCCATCGGCTTTTGGACCACCTCCATCGCCTCAATCTGTATTATATAGAGCGGAATTCTTGTGGGACCATCAGCTCTTGGACGAATCAAAGACTAGTTGAACCGAGTTTTCCCGTCATGGAGCTCTCCGATACTTGAATCAGTGGCGATTATCGGGCTCTTATTCTTTTTATTTCTCATGGGCCTCAAACTTGATTTAAGCTCTATACACGCGGAGCGGGCGAAGAGCCCTCACGATCGCTGCCACTAGAATTTCCCTCTCTTTCTTGTGCGGCGCCGGGGTGGCTTTTGTCCTTCGAAAAATAGTGGACAGTGAAAGCAAAGTCGTCTACGGCCAATTTCTCCTTTTCCACGGGAGTAACTCTTTCCATAACGGCTTTCCCCGTCCTCACCCGCATCTTAGCTGAGCTTAAGTTACTGACAACCCAAGTGGGCGAGAAAGCCATGGCAGCCGCTACCTTTAATGATATTGTTGCATGGGTGTTGTTGGCTCTGGCCATTGCTGGCCATTGCAGCCGCTACATTTTTGGTCATAGACAGTGTTTTTGCATTCTTAAATTTAAGGATCCAAGATAAGTTGCTCCTAAAAATATCCAATAAGTTTTGATAAAAAAGACGTTCATGGTATATAAATCATCAGATATATCTAAATCCTCTTTGAACAAGCCAAATAGCTAACTAGCCAATTCTTAACTTCATTTGGTTCTCTAACTTTGGCTTTCCACATTCAACAGCCTGGACTGTTAATAGAGATATCTCTCTGCCTATTAAACGTGGACAACCATAGTTTTTCCGTACGTATGTAACATTTAAACCTGCATCCGTCGTCACTGTATTAGCTATCCAATAAACCATCAATATCCATCTTAAAATTTCCTTGGAACTAACGCTTTTCTCCTTTGCAATACAATTACGCTTCCCTTGCTGTCTAATCTTCTTCCACATTTATTAACCATGATATTCAATGGTTATCGGTTTAACATCTGCAATATGGTCGGTCGAGTTGGTTTCTCACAATTAATACAGTACTCTAATATGCACAATTGAATAGACCTTCTCGCCACAATGAGAAGCATCGATCGAAATTGATTTTTAGGTCTTAAAAAACCCCCCACAATTCCTATTATATAATCCCACTTATATTTTGGCTCCCCCATCTATGTTTAATAGTTATCGGCCCTCTTATGAAAAAAATCCTCACTCCGCTTCTGATGATGATTTCTATCTCGGTTAAGTTGTGTGTGCCATTTTGGTCTCCAAATTTTCAAGTACAACAATTCAGTATCCCAATTTTTAAAACGTGTTAATTTAGTATCTCTTGTTAATCAGCCGTTAATTGTAGTATTTAAAAAGGACACAAATGTCATTCAAGTGTTGTCTAATTTTCTTTACCAACCATTTAAATATTGACAAAAAATTAACGGGACTAATCAACAATTCAATATTCAAACATTAATTTTTTTATCAACATTTGGATAACTGATAGACATTTGTATCTTTTTCAAATGTCACTTAACGGGGCTATCGGGCATTTTTCCCTAAAAAAGACAAAACGGACAAACGTGTTAAATAATCAATTTTCCGATTCTTTTCTCTCCCATATAAAGGAGCATTTAACAATGAACATGGTTTTCCAAATAGGTACACTGCAGGTTTATAAATTTTACCATTAAGTGTTAATCCAAATCCGTCAAATGATCATTTCTTTAATTACCATCTGAGCACTAACGTGTTAACCATCATTAACCAAGAATTAAGGCAATTAAGAAACATGTGCGAACTTCCCAAATTTTAGGCCAATGATTGATGAATATAGTGGTGGGGATCGAATCACGCATTTATTTAGGGACCGTTTGAGAGGGCTGAGGCTTTGTTTGTGATACTTTCACCGAGCCAGCTTTGAGAAACCACTAAAAAAAGCTTCAATGGGAAAGTCTTATTCTTTTACCGTAAAATGGCTATTTTAGGTTTTTTAGGGTTTTCACCAAACATAGTTTATATGCTATTCAGATGCAGGTTGTAGTCTGATTAGCTATGCTAACTAATCAACTGGAATTGGTAATGATATTCGTTAGATTCATGTAGTTTCTCACTAATAAAGTTTTGAGTATATATAATAGAAATGACCTCATATAAAATACAAGAAATTAAAGTGTCAGAAAAAAACATAAGATCGACTTTTAGAAAGTTTTGAATGTGCTCACCTTACGTCATTGAAAGTTTGAAACCAATAAGTACAAATTGTAGAGTGTAAAACCATGCATATATTTGTATTTGTAGTCATTTCAAACTATTTTTTATTTTTTTATTTTTTGGTAAAGACCAAAGAGTATTCCATTAATAAAGGCACCACCGCACCACACTCAAAGCAATACCATCACCAGAACAATAAGAAGAACTAAACAAGAAAGAAAAGAAAGAAATTGACTTACTGAAACCAACAACGCAGAGAGACTGATAGGATTAATTGTTTAATTCCCCATGGCCTCATCAGATAGAAGAGGTACGTACTAACCAGTAACCAAGCTGGAGGGAAATTCACACAAGACTCCAACACTAGAAAGACCCACACGAGCCACCCTAGCTACGATGATCGAGCAACAGAAATTGCTTCGTAGAACGTGGCGGAAAGCAAACCCAGCAGCTGATTCAACTTAGAGCTTCAAGATGTGCATGTTTGGAAATAAACCATGCTTCTCTCTAGCTAGCATTCAATATGATGGACTTGGAAATTTAAACCTAAAACAAAGTTAAAAAAGTTGCTCTCCACGATCACCGGATGTGCATGGAAAGTGGAAATAGCCCTTACACCACTATACTCTTTAAGTCTAAAGCCTTAAAACCTGCAGCCAGGCAGATGGTCTCTAACAATACAACTAAAAAATGCAGTCATCTGACAAATGGCTGGCATCGACATCAACCTCCACTCACTAGCAGGAGTAGGTGGGTTCCATTTGACTTCTTTTTGATTTAGGCCATGTTTTGGATATATGTTAAAAATAAGCACTTGTGCTTATTTGAATAAATATTTATTTGCATTTGACATTCAGTTTTTATTTTCAAGTGAAAGTACTCTTGTGAAATTATTTTTATGAAAGTATTTTTATAAAAGTATTTTTATAGAAATATTTTTATAAAGCGTTTTCATAAAAGTGCTTTCATAAAATTACTTTTATAAAATTCAACTAGGGATAATTTTATAAGTGATATTTTAAAATTCAACTAGGAATAATTTTAAAAGAAAAAAAACACTTAAAAAAAGCTAGAAATTTGGGTTTAAAAAATAAACCCTTATTTTTAAAATAAACACATATTTTGGACTTATTTCCCAAATACCAACAAGTACATAATGATCCAAATAAACACTTATTTTGAATAAACATGACCTAAATAACAAATTATTGAAGACACAAACAGTCTTAGCCTTCCAATAGACCAGAGGGTGATAACAGAATATACTAAAACGCTGATCTTTGCACCAAGTTGATTGCTCATGACTAAATAATCAGCCAATCAGTTTGCGTCGCAAACGGGACAATCTTATTTAAATGTTTAATTCTCAGGCCTAAATAACCCCCAAACTAAGTGCACCGGAATAGTTGCATTCAAAAGAGTACAGACCAGACAAGGCTGGTCATGGACCACCCCTCTTTAGCCTATACAAGAGAGATTTTACTGTAATCTTATTGATGCAACATCGGCCGCACAGACATGAATATTTTGATTTTTGGTTCTATGTTCAGGGGCGGAGCCATGGGATGGCAGAGGGGCGTCATTCCCCCCTACCCCTTGAAAATCCCCACAATACCTATCTCAACTTCACTTAATATTTTGGTCCCCTATCCATGTTTATTAACTTTTGGTCCCCCTTATCCAGGTTTACTATATTTTGGCCCCCCTCAAGAGAAAATTCTAGCTCTGCCCCTGTCCATGTTCATCACCCAGGTCCTCCAGTGATTTTTAGAATGTTGGCATTGTTCAAGCTAGAAACATCACTAGATTCAGTCTGAAACAGGACCTGCTACTCACAACAATCTAACAGCACTTGCTGCCAATCATTGGCAAGATTTTCCATTTTTACATATTCATGGGTGATATTACCAATGCACTGCTGCAATGTCCTGTGAGGTTGGTGTGAGAAGAAGATCCAGATTCCTTCATTCTTAATAAGATGGCAGGCAGAATTGACCAAAAATCTGCATTTTTTTAGGGTAAACTGCTGAAACCTCCCCTTAAGTTTCTGATGGTTAATGAAAGCTCCCTAGAGTCTGGTAATTGCAAGCACCTCCCTTGAATTTTCTAACATAAATGCAAGTAAAACCATCTATTAGAATCCTCTATTTTTAACAAGGGGCGTAAAAATATCCAAAATACCCATATAGTTACTATTGAAATAAGTTTCTATGTAAAAAAAATACAAACTTTATGAACAGTTTAAGGTTGCAGTTTTACCTCTGAGCAATTGATATGAGGGGTAAATTTGGAAATAAATCAATTTTGGAAAAGAGACCGGAAGGATTTGGGGTAGTGATCGATACTAAGAGAAAATTTGGAAATAAATATTTTGGTAAAAAAGTAATTGCATGGGTATTTTGGACATTTTCTTGTCTCTTATTAGAGGATTCTAACGGAAAGGGTCTACTTGCAACTGTGTAATAAAATTTAGGCAAGGTGATTGCAATTACCAAACTTCAGGAGAGGTTTCAACAACAATCAGGAAACTTCAATGGAGGTTTCAGCAATTTATTATCATGGAACCACACAAGCTTGTTGGGAGTTGATGTGCTCAATCACACGGTAAGGGAGATGTTCATTGATAATTTCCCATTTCCAACTTCTATTTTCATCATCAATTAGGTGTGAAACCTTATTAACTACACCAGGTTTGGGCTTAGGGCCCGTTATTTTTAAACCTTCAATGTAAGGGAGCCATGGGTCATCCAAAAATAAAATATCAATATTTCTCCCATAATTAATGGCTGAAACACACTTTCTTCATCTCCACTAGCAGCTTTGTTAAGAACATTTTGGGCAATATTTCAGCCAATTTTCATATTATTTAATACGAGCTTCTTTCACCAAGTATTACAGCTTAGTTTTCATCTTAAGCAGATTAATGGAAATAAAGGTGGAAGGCCACAAGTCACCCGGCAACAATATGATAAAACAGTGTGTCAAAGTATTACATTTACAATGTACATAATGGAAATCAATATCCAATAATGATGACTTGAAACAAAGAACATCTTTCACGACTGCTCTGCTTTGCCATGAACATAGTGACCGCTTCGAATTGAAGAAGTCGATGGCTATGAGATTATCACAAAAGAGAACTTTTCTGCATATTATACAAAACTAGAGATAGCATAGGCTTCAGCACAAAATAACGCTGACTATCCAGGATAACCCAAGCTGCTGTCCCCAATCCATCTTTGCATGAATCATCACAACGTATAAATGAAATCTGCATTGGGTTATGCTATACCACTTGATATATGTTCATCAGCACGAACGTCGTGAGTTGACTGGAGATTGAAGTACTCTGCAAAAACAGAGAGCAAATTGCACATCCTCCATCCCGCAAGATTACTAGCTGATAAGTCACCAACCATATGCTTCACTGGTTCAGCTTTTTCTGGGTCCACATGGAAAGCAATAAGGTATTACAACCATGTCCAGGGTCCAGTACATGTGAGATTTGTAGATCCATCATCATTTGCATAAACACAGGTATCGAAGTTTCAAAATGCAAGGCCAGTTTATATACAAGCTTAGACTGCAAGAGGACTGGAGAAAAACAAAAATAAATGAGAAATGTGAAGCCAAGCCAATAAAAGACACTGAAAATAAGTAGCAGATCAGCTCAATTATGGCATAAATCATAGTAACATAGATAACAATACAACACGCATTACTGAAAATTCAGGAGAAAATGACACATGATCAGGAAAAGAAACAAAAGCGTAGCAGTAAAAATTTATCCCCTGCCACCATTGAAACTGAGGTTTAAAACATCAAAAAGAGGTACACATCTACGCAAGATTTTCAACAAAAGCAAATGTGAAAATCCATTTCTATTATTCATTCCCAAGAAGGAAAACTTACCACCGCAAAAATGTATTGGATATGTTACTTCACTTCTCCCATAGAGGTAATGAATAGATGCAATTAGATGCATCCCCCAGAGGTCAAATTTCCATTGATGTTCCAAAGTCACTTGGGATTTCCCATGACCTACAAATTCAATTTTACAGTTGTTACTTCTGAATTGCAGGACCTTTAGCAAAGAGTAATCAGTTTTCATCACAAGTATCTTATAATAAATTATCTGTTAAAAGCAAGCAGAAAAGGTTCCAAATTAGGTTACACAACATGGATAAATTGAAAACTTACTAATGTTGGAAGCAAGAAGACCAATACAGATAACCCAAATTATCTGTATTTCACACACACACACAGAAGAATGGTAGTGGTACCATGGGAGATTGTTATGTGAAATACAGAAGATTTGGCACTTCGGCAGATGACAGGGTTAAAAACCACTACAGACCATTCATTACCATATCATGTTGATCTTGCATATGAGAAGTTCAACTGTGCAACTGTGCAACAATGCATAAATGCAAAACAATATTAAATTCTTAAATGGTGCTCTCAAGGTTTCCAACCATTTCACCATATAATCCTACATATAGTATAACAGGTTGGCCATGCCAAGTTGGATCCAGATTTTTTGACAAATAGGCCTTCAAATTTGGCCTGGGCGAGGTCAATGGACCAACAGATGAAGCACAGGCATGTGGACCTTGTAGGCTTGTACAAATTTCATTATTTCAATTGCTAAATAACAATATCACAAGTGCATGAAATTTTTTCCTTAACATGGAAATATGTTTTCACAATACATTCACAGATATGAGAATATGCAACTACACCTAAAGAACACAATTTCACCATAGATAAGTATTGTGTAAAGTTAACTAACAAGCAAATAAAAAACATGGATTGTTGAAAATGAGGCTGAAACTGATGCCCATCCCATCCAGTCTAACAAATATGCAGCACAATCCACAGTGGACCAGGACTAATACCCAGCCAGTCAGTCTCAACCATGGACATCCATAATTGTGTAGGCAAACATTGAATAAGTGAGGATACTTGCCACTTAATTTCCACGGGTGTTTCAAATAAAAAACATTAAAAAAATCAAACATATCAATGGTTTCAAAACCAATACTTGGAAACCCTACATTACATTTTGAAACTAAAGTCACGACAAACTTTCCATATATAACTACAATTGGTCTTTAACCAAAACATTTTAACAGTGTCAATAGATACCACATATCCCACAAATGTAGCCTCATTATGGCATTGGGCAGAAAAGATATGGAAAACTTACATGTTCTTTGTCGTTTGTCCATCAAATGCAAAGACATAATCAAATCAACCAGTAATTGACTGGGCGCTGTGCTGACTGCATCTGCCCCTGTGCTGATCTTAAAGGCAAACAACTTGATAATTACTTATCAATGGCACTGTACGTCACCCTGCCAGCATCTTAATACTAATTAAAACTTACATATTTCACCCTTAAAACAGAATATATGCAATGTAATTTCAATAATAATAGAATTGCAAATTAGAGCATACTTAGGATTGGAGACCAAGAGATAACTCAATGTGATCTCTTCCGTCACCTTGGTTTGATAATACATAACAAGGGAGAGATTGAGGATATGCCTTATATTATTAGAGCAAGATGGGCAAAATGAAGAGGTGCAAGTGGAGTCTTCCTTGATAGGCAAATACCACGGGCTAAAAGAAAAAAAATTATAAAATTGTTATGGGGGCAACAATATTATATAGAGCAAAGTGTTGGGAAAATAAGAAACAACATGTCCAAAAATAAGTGTGGCAGAATGAGAATGTTCAGAGAGATGAATGGGAAAACTAGAAACCTCAAAAAATGAACTTCTACTAAGGAACCTGGGAGTATCCCCAAAAGGTGATAAAATGAGGGAAAGAATATGATTTGTTAGGAGTTGAAGGGGCTAGAAGAACTAAAGGCATACCAAATAGGACATGAACTTACATAGTAAGAAACTATTTAAGGTCACATAATTTAACAATGGATATGTCACTGAACAGAACAAAATAGTGAAACAAGATCCATGTACCCCATATAGTTGGGACAAGGTTTAGAAGATGGTCATGATCATTATATTTAACCCGTAAGATCCATAGTTCCTTTTGAATTGAAAAAAAAAAAAAAGATACAAAAGACAACAATGCAAGCATTAAATGGGGATCTTTTCTTATAGTATATATGACCACATTTATTAGCTTTCTTATAGCTGTACAATGCACCATATTGTCAAGGCAACAAGGCGCCCTTGGAGGCTTGCCTCACCTAATCACCAAGCAGTTTTGTATACTATATAAAATACTATTATATTCTTAATTTTTTAAGATTATAATTATAAATAGACATTATTAAACCAAAATAATAATTGTGTGTTTATATACTAATTTCTTTTTATTATTTTCAAATTTGTTAGGGATTAATCAACACAAACATTGCTAACTGCTGTATTGAACCCTCAAAGACTTCAAAACCAGAACCAATAAGTAAGGAAAAACTTAAAATTTTATCTAATCAACACATTTTCTTCTTTTTCTATAAAAATAGGGGTTCAGCCCCTATATTTTTTTAATTTTCTTTTCTTTCTTCTTTTACTTCCCATGAATATGTTGATTTTCTAGACTTTAACATGAAGTTTATACTTTTCTTATGGAAAAGTATGGATAATTATTAAGGAAATATGGTTATGGAACCTAGGGAACTACTCTAGGCGACAAGGCGCATCCTATCGCCTAGCCTCGCCTTGGCACCATGAAAACTATGCAATGCACTGAAAGACAAGTAGTGCAAATTTAGAGAACCTGATTGGGCCAACTATCAGACAAAAACCATTTGTTCAAGTTAGAACATTTGGATATTTCTTAGTTTTGCTTCTATTCTAAGCCAAGCCATTTTCAAACACCAACTAAGCATAGAGTCAACCACTACACATAGTTGTCAAGGCGACACCTAGGCGACAAGGCGCCCTTTGAGGCTCACCTCACCTAATCGCCAAGCAGTTTTGTACTATGTATTGTAAACATAGTTGTCAAGGCGACGCCTAGGCAACAAGTCGCCCTTTGAGGCTCTAATCGCCAAGCAGTTTTCTACTTCCTACTATAAAATACTTTTTTATTCATTCTTTTTGAGATTATAATTAAAAAATAGACATTATTAAACTAAAATAATCATTTTGTGTATTTATATACTAGTTTCTTTTTATTATTTTCTTATTTATTAGGGTTTAATCAACACAAACATTGCTACTACTACTACCAATACTTTTTATTTTCTTCTTTTCCTATTACAAAAATAAGGGTTCAGCTCCTATATTTTTTGAATTTTATTTTCCTCCTACCTTTTTGTCTCATGAATATGTTGATTTTCTATACTTTAATATGCAATTTATACTTTTCTTATGAAAATCATGAATAATTATTAAAGAAATATGGTTATGGTACCTAGGGAACTACCCCAAGATCTATGTTTTAACATAAAAAAATCCATCGCATAGGCGACGCCTAGGCGCCCGCCTAGGTGACTAGGTGACAAGGCGCCCCCCAGTCGCCTAGCCTCACCTTGGCACTTTGAAAACTATGATTGTAAAATACTTTTTTATTCTCTATTTTTTTACATTATAATTATAAAATAGGCACTATTAAACTAAAATATTCATTTTGTGTTTATATACTAATTTCTTTTTATTATTTTCTTATTTGTTAGGATTTAATCAATACAAACATTGCTAAATGTTGTATTGAACCCTCAAAGACTTTAAAACCTGAACCAATAAGGAAGAACTTAAAATTTTGTCTAATACTCTTATCAACACATTTTCTACTACTTTAACATGAACTCTATACTTTTCTTATGAATAATTATTAAGGAAATATGGCTATGGTACCTAGGGAACTACCCTAGGATCTATGTTTTCTATATAAAAAAATCCATTGCCTAGGCGACAAGGTGCCCCCCTGACACCCAGCCTTGCCTTGGTGCCTTGAAAACTATGCCACTACAACAAGGAAGCTAATGGAAATTTTCCCTCTAGGTTGCATTTGGTAAGAGTGCAAAATACGTATGGTTTATGAAAATGCAAACTTGGTTTGCTTTTGCATTGATAAATTGTGTAGTATTAAGAAACAAATTTGGTTGTGATGGGTACACTGGAATCTACCTTTTATATCAACCAACTTTGAGTGCAAAAGTTTGACTTACATTTTCAATGCAAACATGTTAGAAAAAATAAATTTACTGTCATTTTCAGTACAAAAATGTATTCTTACCAAATGCTTGCAAAATTGAACCGGAGTGCAAATTCACTTCACTTCAGTGTTTGCACTCTTAACAAACACAGCCTTAAGGAAACAAGTAACCCAAACCTTTCAAAAATAAAGGTGAAATGAGAACCTTGAGAATGGATATAAAACCATAGAAACACTGAAGATGTTGAATAAACAAAAATTCTTTAATCATGTGTATGCAAAACTTACTTGGGGAACAAAACCAGCCTTTTCAAGGAACGGGACAATCTAATATCAGAACTCCTTTGTATTTCAAATATGCAAGTTTCCTCCATAGTTTTCACTGACAGAAGCCTAGAGGAAAGAAATTTAGCAAAAAAGACTGTTAGAATGGAGGCTATTTAAGAAAATTGTTAAAACTGAGATATGAAAAGAGAAAAACCTTACTGAAGATAGATGAAACAAAATGTCAGAGAAAAAAAAAACATTCAATAATTAAATTGCTCCAAGAAGAATAAGTACAAATTCTAGATTATTTTAGCACAATTTCTAAGACAAGTAAAGTTTTCAAGTACCGAGCATTGATTTAAAAGGCATGCCTAGGCACACAGGCAAGGCGCATTTTAGGGTAGGCGTCTCGCCCAGGTCCTAGGCTCAGCCCTTTCAAAAGGCGCATGCATGATGCGCCTTGCGCCTCAGCCCAGGCATGCACCTTTTGAAAGTTTGTCACTTTTTTGCTTCGAGAACCCCCTATTTGGTAATATTGTTCATTCATTCATCTTACTAAAATATCTTTTTAAAAAGCAATTAAAATTATAAAATCATTATTTTTTGTGTGAGAACTAAGAATTTAGGACTGGTTTGGGCTTGCCTCAAGGGGTGTGGCACAAAGGCAGCTCGTAGAATCAGGAATGTATTATGCTTTACATCACATTAGCTACTTTAAGTAATGCAATTGAGGAAAAAAAGAGATTGTGGGTTTTACATGCTTGAAAATGTTTTATATGTTTGATTTTATTTTTAAATTCACATTTGAATATTCTTTACATGTTATGTTTATGTATTTTAATTTCAAATAATAGGTTTTTTAAAAAAATTATTTTAAAATTTAAAGTTTATATTTTTATTAATATTATGTTTAATATTTTTTATTTTTTGGCATTTTTTATTTTTCTAAAATCTTTTCAGCATTTTTTATTACATGTTATGTTTATGTATTTTAATTTCAAATAATAGGTTTTTTAAAAAATTTATTTTAAATTTTAAAGTTTATATTTTTATTAATATTATGTTTAATATTTTTTATTTTTGGCATTTTTTATTTTTCTAAAATCTTTTTAGCATTTTTTATTTTTGCGCCTTGCTTCAAAAAGGTGTGCGCCTCGCCTTAGGCGCAAATTGACCCTTGCTCCTTTTTTGCACCTTGCGCTTTTAAAACACAGGTATTGAGACAGATCCAGAAATTTCAGATAACAATCTATAGAAGAACAAAGTTAGTGCCTGTTTAGATTACAAGGGACAATTTGCACCAGTGAGTATCTAAACTCCAAACTTTATTTGGATGGGGTATATTTGCCCTATACTTTTCTCTAGGGTGTGATATCCTATATCCAAATCTCCTAGAGTCATGTATACTTTGTTGGACTGGCAATATGCAATGAAAGATTTTATCCATGCATAAGACAGGATCTTAGGCAACTGCAGCAGCCTAGGGGCCATTGTGATGGTCCTGGGACTACCTATTCTTGTAAACAAAACAGTTATACCACATCAATGAAGAAACAGATACCAATTGGTATATATATATATATACACACATAATCAACCCATTATAAAGTTGTGCTGAGGATGTTCCAATAACTCTGATGATGTGCTTCTCTTTGCACATTCTCATATATATGGAAATGCAAATAAGATGGTTTCAAATACTAGTAAGGAACTCAACATTGGATGGTTTCCCATCACTAGTAGTGACTCATCCAATGCAGCAACACAAATTGCTGGTAATGATAACCTTCATGGTATGCCTCATACTAGTGAAGAGCCATCAAAAACTAGGTTGCAAAAATTTCTCTACGTCTCATTAAATTCAAGAATGCAACAAGGTCTTATTTAGCAACAAAGGGACCAGACCGTCAACTTCTTGAAAGTTATCTTTTACACTGAAGCACCTATTGCAAGGACGGGAGACATGGAAACAAGGTCAAATTCTAAGACATACTGGAATTTGACTTTGAAAGATGAGAAAACATGGATTCAAGTAAAAGTATCCACTAAAGAACCTGTGCTGTGTAGGAATCCAACAAATGTCAAGTATGGGTCCCTTGATCATATAGGAGACTCGGACAAGGTTCAAAGTTGACAGGTGACCTGTCACGTCACATATTAGCATTTTAAAAGCTTGAAATCTCATAAAGCCTTTATTTAGGCATATTGGTGGCCCTGAAAACCAATACAATACGCCCAATATGGGGCATATTGTATTGATACTTTGAACCTTGGAATCAGAGTAACACTGCATAATGGACCTTCATGGTGAAGCTTGAATTCATGTATAAGTAGACAGATTTGAGATACCAAAAGTTAATTTACCTACTTGTTTGATGGATTTTGCATCATAGACTGAACATCCTATTCAAAGAAGATCTACTTTGGGCAGGTTTTCTGGGTAAGACCAATATCTGTCCAAAGCACCCCTCCCAACTCCTAACCAATGCAATCTTTTTTTATCATTAATAAAATTTTAATGATATGCAACAAATGATAATTACCTAATTAAAGAAAACTTAGGGGTTTAAAGAAAATGAATGTATCCGCATGGATGAAGACATGTATATATGTATATAAGTACATATTCATCAACAAATTATAATTATCTAGTTTAACAAATTCATTATAACAAGATAAATGAATGACCAATTCATTATACAAGCCAGATGAGAAAAGCCATCAACTCCTGTATCAAGTCATCAACCAAAGTCTTAGTTATTAGTTTTTTTAACAAAATTCAAAGTAATATCTAAACATGGTACTTGAAGAAAGCTTCAAGCTAAAACATGACTGTTATCAACAAAGTACATGTAAGCTATCAATGCAGTTTTGAACAAGAAAAAACTTAAGAGAAATATGCTTACCTGAAGATAAGGAGACACAAGGTCATACACCTGAAGAAAAAACCTTGACTTTGTCCCCAACCTAACAATTTTACCAACCTTTAATTAGAACAGTTGAATGCTAGAAATAGAAGTTGTGTTCCAAGGAATAGGGCTCAAGACTCTATCAGCTCAATGACTGAGCCACAACCATGGGAGTGTATATTCAATTCCAGCTAATCTATAAAAATGGAATGACAGAGTTGGCATATTATTTTCTACAGCACCACTCAAATGTCAAAACCTCATTAGTACATTGGGCACCAAATATAGTCATGATGAAGCACTGAGATGCATTATGCAGCTCACTAACTTTTCTGCAGCACACTTTACAGTTATTGCGCTATTTCTAACATGGACACATTCCTCAAATCCAAGTAACTTACAAACCTTATGCTACATCATCCCATCATAAAGATGATGAGCAACTAAGCTTCTGGAATATATATTCAATAGGAAGGGTTATCAATCAAAAGATTTTCCACTATATTCATCTTCAATAATAATGATATTAAAAGAAGTCCTTTAAAGTCACTATGTAACAATACAAAAAGGAAAATCATATATTTCATGAATGAAAGAATGAATTGAAAAAAAAAAAAAAAATCTTCCCTAATTTTTGGGCTCCCCAGGATAGGAACAATTCCTAACTTCAAGAGCCAGAACTTAAGACCAATTTTTTTTACCAAAAAGGTTGTGCACTAGGGTGAAATAACTGTCCAATATAATATTGCAAATTTACTACTGCCTAAATAATTAACCAATTCCATGGTTAATATGCATGTTGAATTAAACAGCAACAATTATCACAAACATGAACCATGACTTTTACAAAAGTATTGCATGGACAGAAATACCAGAATCAGAACCTGACAAGTGCTTGGGAGTATGACATGGCAAGATGAAAAAACATGGACATGCCCATAAAAAGTATACACTAGTAAAATAGTCCATACCTATAGCCAGTGAGGGAGTCTAAACTGTTAGAGAATATCAACCTATTCAAGGGCCTCACCTAACAGCTTAAGCCTTTAGGTTGAATGGTTCTTTGAGATGGTATCAGAGCCATTTTGACTAAGTGGTCTAGTGTTCAATCCTCGTTACCCCCATTATAATTAAATAAGTTTCAGCACAAGGTATTGGTGGGCCTGTGCTTGTTCACGCTTCAAGCCCAATGGGCTTTCGTATGAAGGGGCGTGTTAGAGAATATCAACCTATTCAAGGACCTCACCTAACAGCTTAAGCTTTTAGGTTGAATGGTTCTTTGAGATAAACTAACATTTTCTGTTCAAGAAGTGGAACTTTCATAGAACTAACATTTTATGTTTTTGGAGGAGAAAGATCAAAACTAATTGTCAGTCCTCCATTGCAATATGGCAAGAGATATTTGGGGATCTTCTCTATCTTTAGGGTGGATTAGAGGACCCCATCAGGGTCTCATGAGTTGATAACTGACTTGGCTGTCTATCCTCATTGAGAATCATGATCAAATGTTGTAGTAAGCCCTACCCTTTGCACTTTCTGAGGAGATATTAGGAAAGAGCCAGACGAGAATTTATAAATTCCAATCATTTATCCATTCCCACTAATATTAATGATCTGAATCCATAATGAACTTTCAACAGATAAAACCAATACTTTATTATTCGATGTGTTCATTCTCATGACACCTTGTCTAAGAGTGCCAGGTACCATCATTTTCAGTTAACTTCAGCTTGGAACATCATCAATAGATTCAATGAAGTTCCACATCAAGTACCACGTAGAAGAATATCCAAGTTCCACACAGCTAGACCCATTGATCTTAATGTGTCCTGCTAACACTATTTTTGGGGTGTTTTACTTAAAAGGAAGTTTGCAATTGGCCTCGCTGACCCCAGAGCTAAGACAGAATTCTGTCACATTGGCAGCCAGAATAGCAATTTGTCATACCTCCCATTAATCCTTCCAATTGAGTTGTATTAAATAAATGGGTTCCAATTTTCCATTCAAACTCCACAATCAGATTGTTTCGAATGCTTCTCATTTTTGTCAAAGCTTCTGGGCATGACTTTAAAGATTCAAACCTCCAATAACCTCTGGTCTCTTGAGTACTTCCACATGACCAAACAGAATTATCTCAATTTCTGGACTTCTTGGGTAAAAAAGATTTAATTGCCGTATACATCTTGTGTACTGTTCTTTTTTTCCTTTTAATACATTTTTAATTTACCAAACACCCAATCTCATGGTAGGGGTTCTGCAAATGAAAAACACATTTATCTTTATCTCTTTAGTTTCAGGTGTTGCATACTTCTCAAGCAAGTTCTCAGAAGGATTGACCTGTGGATGAAGATCGTCTTGTACAGTTTTATTAAAATTATCCCTTATAATTTAACAACAGTTCTCTTTGGTTCACACAACTAAGATTTTCTTCAAGACATGTGTCAAAGTAGTAAGTGTAGAGAACAGTGATGTGGGCCCCACAGCTGTGGTCCCACTCTGTCCATAGGGTAGAATGTATCTAGTCACAGCTGTGGTTATTTTGCTGTTCTGTTATTTCTAGTTTCAGTTTTATATTGTTTGTTATTTTTTAGCAGTTATGATGTAAACACCAAGGGCAGATATGTCCTTTCATGTAACTAGCATAACCTATATATATTAACTAAAAGTGGCGGCGGCAGAATATTGACATTCTGTTCTCCTAAAAATCTGTGATCTATTGCTCTTCCATCACACTTTCTTCTAGATCTTCACATTCTCTTCTCATCGAACCTGAAATCTCTTAGTGATCAAGACTGAATAGCAGTCTTGAAAACCTACATGGTATCAGAGCCAAGTTAGGGTTTTTCATGTGAGTCTAATACCAGCCGACCACATGAGAATCTCCTAGGACTGAAAGCTGAAAATGAGGAGTTCGCAGACTGATTCTTGGAGATCGCCAGAGGTACTAGCAGCTGTTGGAAACTTGCTAGGGTTGTAGAGTGTTGGTGCTCAGGAAGGATCAGAGAAGACTAGGGTTCAGGTAACCCTAGAAGGCAGCGAACTATTTTTTCCTTGTAAGTTGTTACTTTTTTAGCAAAAGTTCTTTCAGAGAAGATAGGTTGGACCTATCTGGAGGGGAAGGCCGAACCATTCTAGCTCTTTCTCTCTTCGATTTCCTAGGGTTTTACAGCAAACCCTGGACCGAACTGTGTTTCTCTCTCTAGGGTTTGAAAGTGATCTGCAGCAAGCCCTAGTGGTTGACCGAACCCTGTGATCTACCTAGAGCAACTCTTAAGTTGATTGGTAGGTCCGATCAGATTCTAGGGTTTCTTATTAACCCTACTGCAAGCTAATCTATACAGTTTGGACTGTGCGACTGAATTGCTTCCTTTCAGGACTGATTAAAACCCTAACTTTCCCTAGCATATCAGCTCATGTAGCCACGAACACTGGTTCAGCATCCTCATCTGGCACAAAAAGAACATCTTTAGAGACCTTAGCTGCAGTTCGGGCTGCCATAATACAGCTAGAAAAGGAGGTTGGAAATTCAGCTCAGCCACCACAGCCTCTATCAGCCCCTGTCACATCTGCCTTCGCCCATTCAGGTACTCGAGCTTCAGCCCATCATGCCTCAGCTCCAGGTACTACTGAGCCTTGTTGGGTAATAGACTCAAGTACATCTGATCACATGACTAGCTTGCCTTCACAGTTTACTACTTACCATTTGTCTTCTGGTAGAGATAAGGTATCTATTGTTGATGGCTCCCTGGTTCCTATTTCTGGGAAGGGTGACATCAAGCTTTCAGATACTATGTCCCTATCATCTGTTTTGCATGTGCCTAAGCTTCATACTAACCTTCTTTCAGTCAGTAGTATTACCAAGCATATGAACTGCTCAGTAACCTTCTTCCCTGACCAAGGTGTTTTTCAGGACTTGGAGACGCAGAAGGTGATTGGGACTGGCCGTGAGACGAATGGGATCTATCTGCTCAGGGAGTGGTTCCGTCAGGGAGAGTCAATAGAGAAGTTGTCTTTTGTTTCTTAGAGTGTGAGTCCGGTTATGCTTTGGCATAACCGATTAGGTCATTTGTCTTTTCGATCTTTACAGAATCTGTTTCCCTTCCATGGGTGGATACAGATAATTTTTGTTATTTGTTGATGACCATACCCGCTTTTCTTGGGTTTATCTCATGCGTTCATGAGATGAGGTACCTTCCCTGACCCAAAATTTTCACCAAATGATCCTAACCCAGTTTGATGCCAAGATCAAAGTTCTTCGATCTGATAACGCAAAGGAATACTTTGCCAAATCATTGACATCTTATCTTCTTCATCATGGGGTTATCCACCAGAGCTCTTGCCCTCATACACCTCAACAGAATGGAGATGCCGAGAGGAAGAATAGGCACATTTTGGAAGTGGCTAGAAGCCTCATATTTACTTCCAATGTCCCTATACGCTTCTGGGGGGATGCTATCCACACGGCGGTATACCTTATTAATCGGGTCCCTTCCAGGGTCCTTGATATGCGATCTTCTTTTTCGCTTCTACACCCACGTGAGGACTTGTTTTCTATTCCCCTTAAGACATTCGGTTGCACATGCTTTATTCAGCTTCTCGGACCCCATCCCTCCAAGTTCGAACCCAAAGACTCCAAATGCATCTTCCTTGGTTATGCACAAACTCAAAAAGGTTATTGCTGTTATGATCCTGTCTTCGGGAGGAAGTTTGTCTCCATGGATGTCACTTTCTTTGAGGGGACACCCTATTATCCTCGGGTTGCCCCTCAGGGGGAGAGTAGTGAGAGTGGGGGTTTGAGTTCTTGTCTTCAGGGGGAGAGCAGTGAGAGTAGGGCAGTTCCTTTACCTATTCCATTGGGTGATGAGAATTGCAATGGTGAGGGTGGTCAGAGGGATCAGGAGTTGAGGGTTTATCACAGGCGGTGCTGGTAGGATGATCCTGATCATCAACAGTCCAGACCAGCTCCAATCTCATCTGCAGCTCCAGGTCCAGATACTCCAGTCCCAAAGTCCACAGAGACCTCCCCTACAGATGATCTTGACCTTCCAATTGCAGTCCGTAAAGGGAAACGACATTGTACCACATCCACAGCCCACTGTATTTCCCACTTTTTATCCTATGATCGTCTATCTCCTACCTTAGCTCCATTTCCAATGTCCCTATTCCAAGAACAGTGCAAGAAGCCCTATCCGTCCCTGAATGGAAAGATGCAATGCAAGTTGAGATGGATGCTCTGTTGAAGAACAACACCTAGGAGGTAGTTGATTTACCAAAAGGAAAGAAACCAGTTGGATGCAGATGGGTATTTATGGTGAAGCATAATGCAGATGGATCTATTGAGAGGTATAAAGCTCGGTTAGTTGCAAGAGGGTTTACACAGACTTATGGCATAGATTACTTGGAGACATTTGCACCGGTAGCCAAGATGACTACTATTCGAGTTCTCTTGTCCCTTGCAGCAAGTCACACCTGGCCTTTATACCAAATGGACATGAAAAATGCCTTTCTAAATGGATATCTACAGGAAGAAGTTTACATGTGTTTGCCTCCTGGATTCTATGATGCAGAAGTAGGTAAGAAGGTCTGTGGGCTCAACAATGCTTTGTATGGTTTGAAACAGTCACCTAGGGCTTGGTTCGATAGATTCAGACTAGCACTTGTGAAGTTTGGATAAGTACAAGCCCAATCAGATCATACCCTATTCATCAAGAGGGTGGAGTCCTCTTTGACACTATTGGCAGTATATGTTGATGATATTATGGTCACAGGGAATGATAGCCATGAGATTGAGTCTCTTAAACAGCTTCTTCACCAAGAATTTGAGGTGAAGGACCTTGGTGTACTTCGGTATTTTTTGGGCATTGAGGTTGCTAGATCCAAACAGGGGATCTTTATATCTCAGAGAAAATATGTCCTAGACCTGTTGGCAGAAACTGGAAAGTTAGGTGTCAAGCCTGCAGATACACCAATTGAACAGAATCACAGGATTAGTGCCGAGAGTGGGGAGGAAAGCTCCTATATCTCTGCCTCACTCTGCCAGATATTACTTATGTTGTTACTGTTGTCAGCCAGTACATGCATTCTCCTAGGACCACACATCTTCATGCGGCAGAAAGAATCTTAGCTTACTTGAAGAGATGCCCAGGTAGGGGTATATTTTTCAAGAACAACAATCACATGAAGGTGGAGGTTTATATTGATGAAGATTGGGCTGGGAGTGTTGATGACAAAAAGTCTACCTCGGGATATTGTGCCCTTGTGGGAGGAAACCTTGTCTCCTAGAGAAGTAAGAAACAAAGTGTTGTCTCCTGGTCAAGTGCTGAAGCAGAATATGGGTCCATGGCCAATGGACTAGCTGAAATCCTATGGCTAAGATCTCTACTTGAGGAGTTGGGTATTGAGTATGAGAAGCCCCTGATGCTCTAGTGTGATAATCAAGCCGCCATTAATATAGCACATAATCCAGTACAGCATGACAGAACCAAACACATTGAAGTTGACTGCCATTTTGTGCGAGAGAGGGTCTCATCTCAAGAAGTATGCCTCCCTTACATCACATCCAATATGCAACTAGCAGACATTCTTACTAAAGTCGTATCAAGAAAGAAGCTAGAGGCGGATCTATACAAGTTGGGAATGATGAACATATACTCCCAACTTGAGGGGGAGTGTAGAGAACAGTGATGTGGGCCCCACAGCTGTGGTCCCACTCTGTCCGTAGGGTAGAATGTATCTAGTCACAGCAGTGGTTATTTTGCTGTTCTGTTATTTCTAGTTTCAGTTTTATATTATTTGTTATTTGTTAGCAGTTATGATGTAAACACCAAGGGCAGATATGTCCTTTCATGTAACTAGCATAACCTATATATATTAACTTAAAGTGGCGGCGGCAGAATATTGACATTCTGTTCTTCTCCTAAAAATCTGTGTTCTATTGCTCTTCCATCACTCTTTCTTCTACATCTTCACATTCTCTTCTCGTCGAACCTGAAATCTCTTAGTGATCAAGACTGAATAGCAGTTTTGAAAACCTACAGTAAGAAATGATTAAGTGCTAAAAATTTAACAATAGATATGACATTAAACAGAATGGGATGGAAAAATAGGATTCATATAGCCCATCTCATATAGTTGGGATAAGGCTTGGATGATGATGATGACAACGATGATGTATCAATGCTATTTCACAATTGGAAGCAAATATCGATCAAAGTTGGAAACAGAAATTAATGCATAGAGAAGAGGCAGCATAGAATGAGTTTGTATGCTAAAAGTGTAGATACCTTTTCAGAAGACGAAAGCAAATATGTATCTCCTCAATATCAGATTCTATATTTAATTCAATATATTGCTTAAGAAGCTCGCACAAGCAACAAATAGCTCTGTCCCTATTCTCATAGCTTGCATCCAGAGGTAGATAAGGCATAGAAATTACACTTTGCAGAACTGAAGATAAGAGGCCAGTTTGCCCAGATTTGCAGTACATTTCCACAAAAATATTCAGTATCCAGCAATTACTGACTTTGAATTTCTCTACCCATTCTGGAGGATTTCCAATGCAAATATTATTGCTTGAAACAAAACCTAAATCTCCCATATGGTTATCTTCTTTCTTTACTCTTCCTGTATCATGTTGATATTCCTTTGTGGAACCTACAGTAGCTTCACTGGAGTATTCTGTTCTGTGTGCAGGAAGAACCTCTAGTATGTCGACCTTTATTTCTTCAGGTAACTGCTGCAGAACTGATATGTCCACTTGACTTAAAGATGCAGGCATAAAATCAATTCGATCTTCACAAGAATTTGTAAGCTGCAAATTTGAGGATCCTGGTGTAGTAGCGGGTAGTGACTGCATTTCCTGAAAATATCATCAATTTCTCACTATATGAGGACTATAGGGATGATGAACTACTGGAGACAAACAGAATAATTTCTTACTGCATGAGGGCCATAGGAGTAAAGGACACTAAAATAAACCTGTCTTGGCTTTTCCACATCAGAAAATGGCAGTAGTAATTGTTCAACATTCAAGGATTTCTGCATTAGAACAAGATGAGAACTGCATCAGAAGCCAGCCTAAAGCACTGATGCTTCCTGAGTAGTAGCATTTGTTACCATCAATTCATAAAATATAATGAAGTGCCACCTGTCAATGTAAAAATTCTGAGAAACCTTAATAAAATTGAGTATGCAAGAATTGCTGATCCAGAACCAACAGTGTCATACAAACATGGCTATCAGATTCTTAATGGCGGTATGGTAATATGGCCTTTCCTGCCAGGTTATTACCAGAACTAACAGTATCATACAAAGGTACAAATATAATAAGTATATATCAAATAACACTAATGCGTTGTATGTTTGTGTGTGTATATTATCCTTTTGCTTCAAGTTAATGGCCCAAAATAATCCACAAATAACTCAGTATATCAGCTCCTTTACATCCCATATCATATTCACCACCAAGCCCATGGAGTTTGTTAAGAGTCCTGTTATACTGGTTTCAGCCCTAGGTTTGAAGAAAAAGAGGAGAAAGAGAGAAAGAAATAGAGAAGAACGAATGAGAAAAATTTTATTAATGAAACCATTATGTCCTGTTACACTGGTCAACTCTCAGTCGACCAGATTTGTTTATATATTTGTGAGAGTTATACAAAGACTGTTAAACCCCTACATAAGTATGGAACACCCTACATTTGTTTATCCACAAAATTTACTCCAGATGGAAAGGTGGGTAGCTACCTTAAAATTTTATTAATGAAACCACTATGTGCAAAGAAAATTACAGGGGAGGACATAGCCCACCTTGCCCCAAGCCCAATACAAAATGCACACCACACTCAAAATAAAACCCAAAACCTATTTGCAATGAAGTTTCGGAAGAAATAAGGCATCATCAAACAATAAAAATGGAACAGAATGTGGAAGAGAACTCTTGAAATCAAAAAGAAAACTCTGAGAGTTATCACATGCCACATTTGCCAAACCATCATACACTGCATTTCCTTCTCTGAGGATGAGAGAAATCAATCTGCATATCAGTCGTCATGTCTGAGATTTCATCCACCCAAGGGAGAATGGTCCAAGGGGGTGGGGACAAACCTAAAAGGAGTTCAACCATCATTTTTGAGTCACTCTCTATGATGATAGGTGAGAGGCCCAAAGATTTAGCATGGAAAACAGCATCACATATGGCTCTACATTGAGCAACAATGTTAGTTGTATAACCGTAATGAGACGCAAAGGCAAACATAAATTGCCCGTGATCATCTCTGGAAATACCTCCACCACCCAAAACTCTTGGATTGCCTCTTGAGGCTCCATCTACATTTACTTTTACCCAGCCACTTTTAGGACAACTCCAAAGAACTAGGCAGGATCTTGGACAACGGGCTGGAATGGCCTTAATATTTAAAGCTGTAAGAGTCACTTGATCCAAGAAGTTTGGACCATGTCTAGGAGTAGTCCTGCGGATTTCTTGAATCCAATTCAAGATCTTTAAAATGAGCATGTTGAGTTGTTTGATACCGACCCTCATATTTGCATTGGCATCTTTCTCTCCAGATTCCCCAAATGATGAAGAGGGTAATGTAGCAACAATTTCTCTCACCTGTTTATTGTAATTTTGTCCTTGAGCAAGTCAGAACAGAACTCTAGCACAAGCTGACTGGGTCTGAATATACGGAATGTTCAAGAGATTGCTGAAAGTAGTCCACACTTTGGAAGTTAACGTGCCAAAAACACTACCGAGGCTCCGATTGGCAAAGCAATTGGGTTTTCAACAGGTGAATGTGGAAGGGGATTCAAAAGTTGTTATATCTTGGGCAAGATGTAACAGACATGTCCCATGGACCCTCAAACATATTTTCAGGGAAGTGAAAAGATTAGCAAAGGATATAAGTGCTGATTTCAGGTGGATCAGGAAGAGTGAAAATGGGTTAGCAGATACTTTAGCCAAACAAGGAGCTGCAAGGTAGCATCTATATTGGGCATCTTTGTAACTTTAGTTGTAGTTCTTGGGGATGACATTTGGGTCATCAGACTACTTAATCCCATATATTTTTAATTAATGAATCAATCTTTATTGCTGATCAAAAAAAGTGGTAGAAAGACATTAACTATCATGAGAAGGATGCTCCCACTACAACTCAATTCTCCTACTACCATATAATTTGATTTTTCTTCCTGCTAACATTTATGGAATTATTTAAAAAAAATTACTTTATATGAGTTAGACTATCAGTTTAAGTGTTTGCTCCCAGGCTATAGAATTAGAAATTTTTAAAAGCATACTATATATGAAGAGTAATTTCATAGTGTTTGTTGTCACTCCTTTCTGTTTCAATCCCATGCCTTACTTAGCTTCCTTGAATCAGAAGGTGTTTTCGTAGTATATACAAGTTACAACACTTACAAGAAAGGTATAGATGACCAAAGAATCTTCAATATGGCAATGTAGTTCAAGCATCCAAAGTATTCTTATCATCATCTTTATTCATGGGGTAAGTTTCACCCCCACCCTTGCCATGTGGCACAAAAAACCCTTGCCCATAGATCCTTCTTAGCAGGCATTTTAAAATGTTATGAAAATACAATGGATGGCTAATAATAATCAAGCAAATCTCCAATACAATGTGAGGATAGACACATGTGCCCAGGTCCCTTATGAACAGTTTGGACAGGCCACATGATGCTCCATATAGAACAACTGTTGAGGTCATCAGCCATCTATAGATGAACCCAATTAGTAAGTAAATGTAACTTGCTACTTTCACACTCCAATGCACCAGAAATCTAAAAGGGAGAGGTCAACTTAGTTTCTGCCGTGAGGATTATAGACAAAATGCCTAATCACAGGGCATAGAAAGCAGTGACAATAAAGAAAAGGATAAACACATATACAATAATGTAAAGCCAAAAAAAAAACAAAAGCCAAAAAAACAAAAAAGTTGAAAGGGTAACCTTGTCTTCAGTTGGAATGCCATCTTGGCAGACCATATGTGGAAAAAGAGGTTTTTTACCCTTGTCTTTTACACCTGAATTTCATAAACTTACAATGTTAAAATACACTTGAAAAATAGTATAGCATCAATGCTGAATGGGTAGACAGGAGAAATGTTACCTTCAACTTTTACACGTGATGTACTACAAATGGAACTGCTTACTCTGTCAACCTTGCCTTTACCTTTTTCAATTAAATAAATCAACTTCCCACCATACATTTCATTTACTTCTGAAATGATTTCTGAAGGAAGACTCTCTATAACACCCATATCAAGATGGCTCAGTGGTGGTAATGATGAGACCTGATTTAAACAAGCTTTACTTGATTGATTAGTGTGCATTTGACATGAAGGACCATTCAAATTATTGAATTGACGAGACTTTCCATCTGAACTCTGTTTCCCACAATCTGCACAATTTTATTGCATTGTTTTATACAAATATGACAGCAATAAAACCTCAGGCAATACAGAACTATTTAATATAAAACAAAAAGAAAATCATAATTGGAAAAGGCAACATGTTTAAGCATTTTATTAACTAATTAGGCAAATGCAGATGCATAACAATAGAACCAGAACAAATCAGACCCTCAAGTGTCAAAGAAAGAATGTGAATTGTTGTAGTGGCAACAACCCAGGTATATCAACAACCAGACCACTACACATGTTGGAATCAATGTAGCATGGACAACCCACATTTGGAGGAGACTCACAAGTCAAGGCATGTTCACAAGTTGACTTGTGTCCAACTCTTCAAAACACAGCTCACCTCCGCTATTGTGAAGATCAAGAAGATTTTCCAAAATGCTCACCACATCAATCATCCAAAATTGCAAATCCTCAATTTAAACATCTCGATGTAACAGTGGTCCAACCATTTAAATTGTCCAATAGAGCACTCTAGTATGTCTATTTTACCAATTTACACTTACACATAGCTCATGGCCCATTGTTTATTGGATCTCTTCCAATTAATATTGGAATTAGGAAAACAACGAAAAACAACTAATGTAGCTGAATGGAAAACAGGCAATTGCTATAAGATTAAATTGTCCATTGTAAATTATAGTTTAACCATTTAAGCTGTTATACTCATAAAAAAGGCCATTATCCAATGTTTGCCCCGGCCATCTAGGGTCCCGGGAAGGTGGACCAGATATAGACCTAACTGTTGTGGAACAAAAAAACCAGGACCCAAAAAAAAAAGAGAAAAAACAGGAAGCAAAACACACACACACACATACAAAAAAAAGCACAGAGATTTACATGGTTCGGGCGTTCGGCTTATAGCCTACGTCCACAAGCATTAGAGGAGAAGAAATCCACTATAAAGCAGTAGAGATTACCAATAACATGTTTAGAGCCTCTCTCACCAAACCCTACCTCCCAATACACCTGAAACACCTTCTCATACTCACTGTCTAGTACACTCCCGCACTTACATGGGTCCATACCTCAGCTTCTGCCACAGACCACTGCGAAATTTTTCCCTTCGGGTTTTTTCTCAACTTTAGTCCAAGCAGATTGCAACTAGAAATCAAGGCACCAACACAACACTGACGTTTATCATTTTTGCACAAAATAGCCACTCGGTCACAAACCTTTGTTTTCACATTTGTCAGCCTGAGTCATATTAAAAAATATTAAATATGTAAAGCATGTCCAGGAAACCCACTTTCTTGGATACATTGAGTTGTATTCCCAGACACATGTCAGAGAAGGTTGCAACAATGGAAGAAAGTTCACCCAAACAAGTTATTTGTTGCCAGTTTTAGAAGTGCGGGGTCCAATCAAGAAAAGCCACTAAACTCTACACTTAGGCATGGGATTGTTTTCCTTTTTATTAGAGATCTATTTGATACTAGGAAAAATCATTTTTACATTGAAAGAGAGTAATTCAGCAAAGGTTATAAGCAAGGGGGAGAATGTTAGACAGTTTTGTATGCCCTTAGCTTCAATCAAGATGATGTACTTTATGAGTTTATTGTAAATGAATAAAAGTGCATATTTGATTCATGTTCCCTTGGTATATTTCTGTGTAATACCCTTAAACTGGACACCTAATGAGATTCGTGTTAGTTTAGAATGTTCACAGCCAGTGGGTCGGTCTGGGGAGACCTATCCTGACAAGGCTGACACTGTGGTGCCACCAAGTCGGTTGGGGTGGCCTGTCTCAGCTGCCAGGGTGAGACCCTAGGCACATACAGTGTAGGATTAATTGAATCTATGAACTGGACAAAATTTCCAGTATTGCCCTGGACCTTGGAGATTAATGGGCAAAACTGGAAAGTTACACCTAACCCCTAGACTCGATTATGATACTACACCAGGTGTCGGATTGGGCTGTCTTTGATATACCAATCAGTGAGATCCTTAGCGGGGGTCAAAACTTGTGTATGTTGGGACAGTTTGAGAATTCATCTGAGTGGATGATCATAGTGACAGGATCAGTCCCTTTGTCGGACAAAGGTAATGATCGGGGATGCACTCTCACTGATGGAAACCAAGACTGCCGACAACCGATTTCAATCATTGAGATTTGTTTTGCAAAATGTATTTTATATGAGATATAAAAGTATATATATTATGGTTTCGAAATGATTTGCAAAAAGGTTTTAATTCCCGGGATCCATATAAGCAGAGAGTGCAACACTGTTCCTTGCAGCCGAGGGAGAGGTCTTCTCTTGTCAGGCAGTGTATGATCATTATGGGCTGAGAGGTTAAGTGTAAGACCATTGAGAATAATACCTGATGGGCTAATCTTGCATCTGCCCACAGTCCCTGAGTGTTACAAGGTGGCTTGGCCCAGGGACCACTTAGGGTAAGTGTTGGGCCCATAGAGCCCATAAGATGGGTTTCAGAGGGTGCATTGTCCATAACAGTGTATTCGACCAGGCCCCGTAACAAAGGTCGGGCTGAACCCATGTGGCTGATGTGTAGATCAATGTTTGGGTTCCACGCCCATTTGGAAGGCTAAGTGAGTACATAACCTTAAATGGGTTATGTACTCACTGGACAGCAGTTTGGAAGGCTAAGTGAGTACATAACCTTAAATGGGCCTTAAGCCCATTTCGAACTGGGCTGGTTTGACCAATCAATTAAAAGGGATGAATTCTGAGATGGATCAGCTGATAGGATTGGGCCCAGACCCTATCCACTTAGAGAGTTCAAGATCTAAATAAGATTTAGATCTGGAAGCCTCCTAATTAGATTAGGAGATGGCTAATCTGATCTGTAGATAAGATGAGGGTTATCCCTTATCACTTAAAGGGACTTTTAATCCAAATATGATTTGGATCAGTAACTCCTAATGGGATTAGGAGTTGATCCCTTTAAGTCTATAAAAGGAGGAGGGGGCGGCAGCCTTTTGACATGCAACCAACATACTCTTGTCTTCAGAGCTGAAATCACAAGAAGAGAGAATTCTGCACCCTGCGAATACTCTCTTGCCGCCTCGTTCCCGCAGCCACCGCCTCCAGTAGTTCGATCTCCTACTCTCTACAGGAGTAATCAAGATTTGATCTTGATACCAATCTTTTGGGGAAAATATTGATTGGAGCTGTATCCACAAGCCATCATGTTGATTCTTGCGAAGGGTCAAGTTCTTTTGGAAGAACATTGTTGATTCTGCTCCATCCTACACTGTGCCATCTTCAGTGGGAGCAAATTTTGGATCCTTCCTTGGGTGTGAACACCTCCATTGGGAGATACTGTTTCTCTGTATCAGGTACATCCTCCCTCTTACTCCTTTTGGTTCAGATCTGGTTTGGTTAATGGTTCTAGATTGATCCTTGAAAAATATGTTTTTCTAAAATAGGGAACTCGATTCCCTGAAAAATGGGAAAAATTTTTGAAATTTGCCCAGTCCATTCCGCAACTTTTAGGCGTCCATGTGATGGATATCCCATCCCTTCAAAGACTGCAGAGTTTGAACTTCAAAAAACTCTTTATGCCAGGGAGATCAACCATGGAAGCTATCCTCCCATTGAGACAATTGATAGAAAAGTTTATAGAGAAGAAGAAAAACCTCCATATGATATTCATTGATCTAGAGAAAGAAAATGATAGAGCTCCTAGAGAGATATGATATAATGGGCCTTGAAAATTGGAAAGAGTACCAAATAGGCATGTGGACTTAATTAAGGACATGTATAAGAGTGCAACAACCAATGTTAGAACGCCTATGGGAGGGACATTGGAGTTTCCAATTACAATGGGACTTCACCAAGACCAAGCACTTGGCCCTTATTTATAAGCACTAATCATGGACCAGTTGACTAAACATATTTAGGAGGAGGTTCCGTGGTGCATATTGTTTTCTGATGACATAGTATTAATTGATAAAACTAAATAAGGATTAAATGCAAAATTAGATTTTTGGGAAAATTCCTTAAAAAACAATAGGCATTAGAATAAGTAGAACAAAACCATAATATATGAGAAGTAAATTTAATAACAATAGGAGTAGAAATCAAGAGACTGAATTGAAGACCAGGAGATATCTCAATATGACATTTTCCATTACCTTGGTTCAAGAATCGATAACAAGGGACAAATTGAGGAGAAATGCTGCTCATAGAATTAGAGCAGGATGGGCAAAGTGAAGGGGTGCATCCAGAGTTTTATGTGATAGAAAAATACCAATTAGGCTAAAGGAAAATTTTATAACAATTATAAGGCCAGCATTGTTGTATGGAACAAAGTGTTGGGCAATCAAGAAATAACATGTCAAAAAAAAATGAGGCAGAAAATTGAATGTTGAGATGGATGAATGGGAAACTAGAAAGGTTAGAACAAAAAATGAACTTACTTGAAGAAACATAAGAGTAGCTCCAACAAGTAGTTAAATGAGGGGAAGTATAGTAATGTGGTTAGAGCACATGCAATGAAGACTATCAACGGCACCAACGAGAAAAAGTGATCTGTCACAAGTTGAAGGGGCTAGAAGAGATAGGGGAAAACCAAAAAATACATGAAGCAAAATTGGCTAATGGCTATCTAATACACTAGCTACATATACTAGTAGTCACTCTCATCCACTCTAAACGTTCCATGGTATGTTTCATAGGATTAATCCCTCTAGTATTGCAATTTCGGATATCACATCTATTCTTATATGCAGGAAGAGTTATACTTCTATTCATTCATCAAGATATTTCTGTCTATATAAGCATATTAAACAACTTAGCTATAATATGCCCATCCCAGCCATGCACTTCCAAACTTATATGAGAATAACATCAGATCAAATATCTTCCTATCTTCATCTTCAACATAGTTGTCAAGGCGACAAGGCACCCTTTGAGGCTCGCCTCACCTAATCGCCAAGCAGTTTTGTACTATGTATTGTAAAATACTTTTTTATTATTTATTTTTTTGACATTATAATTATAAAATAGGCACTATTAAACTAATATATTCATTTTGTGTGTTTATATGCTAAGTTGTTTTTATTATTTTCTTATTTGTTAGGATTTAATCAATATAAACATTGATAAATGTTGTATTGAACCCTCAAAGACTTCAAAACCTGAACCAATAAGTAGAGAAGAACTTAAAATTTTGTCTAATCAACACATTTTCTATACTTTAACATGAACTCTATACTTTTCTTATAAAAAATATGAATAATTATTAGGGAAAAATGGCTATGGTACCTAGGGAACTACCCTAGGATCTATGTTTTCTATATAAAAGAATCCATCGCCTAGGCTGTTGAGTTGGGCCTAGTTGTTTTTATTCTTATTTTAAGTTATTTAGTTAGGAAGTCATTGGGCTTTAGGCCCATTAGTTTATGTTTTTAGATTGTGACTGTTCAGCTACTTTAGTAGCCACCCTACTAAGGGCTTTCTTGTAATATCTCATCCTTTAAAGTTAAGTATAAATTATAATGAGGGGTTGGCAGCTAGGGTTAATCTAAGAATCCTGAATGACTTCCTACTCTTTTCTTCTCTACTACCAAAATCTTCATCTTCTTCTTTCCCTTCACGAGGAATTCAACTAAATCTACAATCAGTGATTTCTACTTGGTATCAGAGCAGGCCGAAGGTTCCTTGAGTTTTTTTCTCATGCAGCCCTAGATCGGATGATTGCATGGTGATTTAAGAGGCTGATCGAAAATCTCAGGTAAGCCCAGTTTTTGGATTTTTTTGTGGATCTGTTTGCCCTGTAGCTGGTCTAGCGTTTCTCATCAAAATCAGGAAAAACTGGAGAAAGGGGAAGAGTCATGTTTTTGTTGGACTCTTCAATTTTGACCTAGGAAGTGGCACCCTAATTCTTTAGGGTTCCTTGGAATTTTCTATAGGGGGCGGTTCAAGTCCTGCCTGATTTGGAGGCTTCTAGAGAGAGCGTTTCTCATCAAAATCAGGAAAAACTGGAGAAAGGGGAAGAGTCATGTTTCTGTTGGACTCTTCAATTTTGACCTAGGAAGTGGCACCCTAATTTTTTAGGGTTCCTTGGAGTTTTCTATAGGGGGCGGTTCAAGTCTTGCCTGATTTAGAGGCTTCTAGAGAGAGCGGCTGCCTCTTCTCTCTCCTCTCCCGTCCCGTAGAAAAGGAATCTTTTGTGGGAAGACAGTCTACGACACCAAAAAGGTGTTGTTGGTTCCAAAAGTGTTTCGTTTGATCTTCTTGCATATTTCAGTTATTTTCTTTACACTTTTTAAGGAGCATGGAGGGTCATGGAGTTGAAAAAAAGCCTAGAAGTGAAATGGGACCAGTGGGAGAAGGTGTTGGAGACCTTTTCGAGACTAGGACCATTACTACAGTTAGATTGGATGGTGCAAATTACTTAGAATGGTCAATTTGCAAAGATGGCCCTTGGTGCTCGTGGGAAATTAGGGTATATCACTGGTGAAGTGAAACCCGAAACTAGCAACTCCTGGTGGGTACAGGAGAATTATTGGTGATGACTTAGTTGTGTAACTCCATGTTGCCCCATATAAGTAATTTTTTTTTATGGGCAAATACAACTAAGGAAATATGGGATGGGGTTACAGAAACCTATTCACAGAGGGAGAATGTTGCTAGGGCTTATTAGTTGATAAATCAGATTATTTCTACAAGACAGGGAGATAGACCTGTTGCAGCCTATTTTTTTCAGCCCTTAAAACCCTATGGTAGGAGATTGACCATTTAGAGACATTTGCTTGGGAAACCACTAAGGACGCAACTACCTATCAGAAACATCTAGAGAAGTATAGGGTGTTTGAATTTCTTATTGGCCCTAATCCTGAGTATGATATTGCAAGACAGCATCTTCTTTCCAGGGACAGAGTTACCCTCTTCCAAGCATATGCCTTAGTGTCAGGGGAGGAGAGCAGGAGAGATGTGATGATGAAAAATCCTGTTTTTGATCAGTCTGCCCTGGTGAGTACTGTGAAACCTAAACAAAGTGGAGATTGGGGTGGCAGTGAAATCAAGAAAGAAGATAAAAGAGATTTGATCTGTGACTACTGTAAGAAGCCTAAACACACAAGAGATACTTGCTGGAAGCTTCACCCACATCTTGTGCCGAATAGACTGAAAAATAAGAAGGGAAATGCTCACATGGAAGTTACTGGTGACATTCCGGCCCCTCCTACTATAGCTTCTCTGGAGTCTGTTGCAGCTGCTATAGTAAAAGTCGAACTTGAGAGGTATGGGCAACTTCTGAACCAACGAGATACAGTCAGTTCCAGTTCAGCAACAAGCAGACAGCAAGGTACAGGTGGTACTGGTGCAGCCCACTCTACTTCCTTTGTTCACACAGGTAGTTCACATGTCACTGCAAATTATGTTTCTACTTCAGGTAAGGAGGGACCTCCTTGGATTATAGATTCTGGAGCCTCAGAGCACATGACCCATAGCTCTACTATTTTTTCCTCTTACCAGCTCTGTTCTGGCAGAGATAGGGTCTCCACAACTGATGGATCCCATGTTCCCATTGCTAGGAAGGGATCTGTCAAGATTAGTGATTCTATTTCCCTTCCCTCTGTCCTTCATGTTCCCAGATTGAGCACTAATTTGTTATTTGTTAGTAGTTTGATTAAGAACCTGAACTGCTAAGTAATTTTTTCTCCTGGTCATTGTATTTTGAAGGATCTGGATTCAAAGAGGACGATTGGGAGTGGTCGTGAAGTGAATGGAATCTACCTCCTGATGTGCTTCCTCCTCATCAGAGTCATCATGTCAGCAGAGATAGTGAGTCAGGGTCTGTGGGTCAAATTATGCTTTGGAATAATCGTTTGGGCCATTTACCTTTTTCTTCTTGAGTCTTTTGTTTCCAAAACTTTTTGAGTCTGTTAGTTTGTCAAGTCTGGAGTGTGAAGGTTGTCAACTTGGAAAGCATTGTAGACATTCATTTAAACCTAGTAATAAAACGTGTTCTTCTTTTGATGTTATTCGTTCTGATGTGTGGGGACCTTACCATGTTCCTTCTATGGGAGGCTATTGATATTTTCTCTTATTTGTAGATGATTTCTCACGATACTCTTGGATTTACTTGATGAGATCCCGCGATGAAGTATCATCCTTGGTGAGGCAATTTCATCAGATGGTGCTAACACAGTTTGGAACAAGAATAAAGGTGTTCAAATCAGACAATGCCAGGAAATATTTTGAAAAACACCTTGTCTCATATCTGTTAGAATATGGTGTTGTCCCTACAGTCCACAGCAAAATGGTGTTGCAAAAAGGAAGAACAGACACATTGTTGAGATTGCAAAAAGCATGATGATCACATCTATAGTTCCAATTCGGTTTTAGGGTGATGTAGTTCTCACAGCAATATACCTAACTAACAGGATGCCCTCTCGTATACTTGGATTCAGCACCCCATTCAGTCTCCTTTTTCCTGAGGGGGGAGATGTTTCATATTCCTCTCAGGGTGTTTGGGTGTGTCTGCTTTGCATATATCCTTGTTCCTCACTACTCAAAGCTTGATCTCAAGGCAAAGAAATGTGTCTTCCTTGGATATGCAGAAAAATCAGAGAGGGTATTACTGCTATGATCCAATCTCTAGGAGCTGGTATGTTACCATGGATGTCACCTTTTTTGAATCCACATACTTCTTCTCAAAGAATCCTTCTCAGGGGGAGTGTTTTGGGGAAGTGAGTCAGCAATCCATTCCTCTCCCAGTTCTAGTCCCTGTGTCTACTCCTGTGCTTGACCCTCAAGTGTCAACTACCTTACCACCTCCTTTGCGTCCTACTTCTCAGCATTACTCACGATAGAGACTTCACAGAGAGGTTGATTCCACTACAACAGAACTCACATCACTTCCTGTTGGTTCCTTGGAGACTCCAGATTCAGCTGACATGGATTCAGGTATTCCTCTTGATTACTTAGAGACCTTTGCACCAGTTGCAAAGATGACCTCTATTCGGATACTTCTTTCTCTTGCTGCCACATACTCTTGGCCCTTGTTTCAACTTGATGTGAAGAATGCTTTTCTAAATGGGGATCTGCAAGAGGAAGTGTATATGGATCTTCCTGTTGGCTTCTACAGTGATGCTGAAAAGGGAAAGGTATGCAGGCTTAAGAAGTCACTTTATGGCTTGAAACAATCTCCTAGAGCATGGTTTGACAGATTCAGAAAGGCCTTGATTGCTTTTGGCTACACTCAAACTCAATCCGGTCATACCTTGTTTGTGAAGCGAAGGGGATCTTTGGTGTCAGTCCTAATTGTTTGTGGATGATATTGTTGTCACGGGGAATGACCTAAGTGAGATTGATTGTCTGAAAAGAAATCTACATAAAGAATTTGAAATAAAGGATCTTGGAGAACCGAGATACTTCTTAGGCATTGAAGTTGCAAGATCAAACATGGAATTTTTATCTCTCAAAAGAAATATGTCTTGGATCTTCTTCAAGAAACAAGGAAGCTTGGAACGAAGGTAATCAGTACCCTTATTGATCAGAACCATAGAATCAATGCATCAGAAGGTGAGCCAGTAAAAGACAATGGGAGAAATCAGAGACTTGTGGGTCAGCCGCTATACTTGTGTATGACAAGACTAGACATTTCCTATGCAGTAAGTGTGGTAATTCAATACATGCATGCTCCACGAGTCCAGCATTGGGAGGTAGTTGATAGGATTCTTGCTTATCTGAAGGGACACCGGGCAGAGGCATATTGTTTACTGATCATGGACAATTGAAATTAGAGGCTTACACAGATATAGATTGGGCAAGATGCCTTGATGACAGGAGATCAACTTCAGGAGTGTGCACCCTTGTTGGGGTAACCTTGTCTCGTGGAAGAGTAAGAAACAAACAATGGTGGCAAGATCAAGCGTTGAAGCTGAATACAGGGCCATGGCACATGGAGTTTTAGAACTTCTCTGGATCCGTTCCCTATTAGAAAAATTGGTGTACAAGCAGAAGAACCTATGATGTTGTACTGTGATAACCATGCAGCAATTAACATTGCCCATAACCTAGTCTAGCATGACCGAACTAAGAACATTGAAGTGGATAGACATTTTATCAGAGAAAGAGTGACTTCTGGAGAAGTTTGTCTTCCATACATTGCTTCTAATCTGCAGCTCGCTAATGTTCTCACAAAAGGTGTTGCAAAGAACAAGCTACAAGATCTACGCAAGTTGGGAATGTGTGACATTTACTCCCAACTTGAGGGGGAGTGTTGAGTTGGGCCTAGTTGTTTTTATTCTTAATTTAAGTTATTTAGTTAGGAAGTTGTTGGGCTTTAGGCCCACTAGTTTATGTTTTTGAGTTATGACTGTTCAGTTACTTTAGTAGCCACCCTACTAAGGGCATTCTGGTAATATCTCATCCTTTAAGTTAAGTATAAATTATAATGAGGGGTTGGTGGCTAGGGTTAATCTAACAATCCTGGTTGACTTCCTACTCTTTTCTTCTCCTCTTTTCTTCTCTACTGTTGAAATCTTCATCTTCTTCTTTCCCTTTACAAGGAATTCAACTAAATCTGCAATCAGTGATTTCTACTTAGGCGACAAGGCGACAAGGGGACAAGGCGCCCCCCTAACACCCAGCCTCGCCTTGGCGCCTTGAAAACTATGATCTTCAAATGAGCTTCTTTAACTTCTAGTGTCCAAATCCTACAAGAACAGATATGATCCACATTCTTTATCTCCTAACGCCGTATCTGTTAGAGTTCACAGAACAGGGGTACTTTAGTCATTTGGGTTTATCTATTTGAGAGTGAAAGTCTGTTTTATTCAAGTTTAAGTTGTGTGTCCCATTACTTATGAGGGACAATATGGTCTTTCTTGTAACTAAGTTTATTTTGAGATAAATACAAGTGGGTCGACTAGAGAGGATAGATTTTCCACAACTGGCCGAACTCTTCTTCTTCTTCTTCTTCTTCTTCTTCTTCTTCTTCTCTACTTTAACCTAGAACTTAATAGGGTTTTCACAATATCTAAGTGTTGGCTCTTAAAATGTTCTTCGTTTTAAGTCTTCAAACAACAACCTTTCCATCTTTTTAATCTCTTCATTCTCTACTAGAACTCATTGATCTTCACCTTTAGTGCATATGACCTAGATCTTTTCCACCTTGTTCTTCATAGTTTGTACTTTGCATATATCCTTTTCACCATCTATTTTTCCTAAACTTATTTTATTATATGCTTTAAACTTAGCTATTGAATTCTTAGCACTGTTTGTAGCATTCTCAAGATAAATAGCTATTTCTTATACAAGAAGTCAAAAAAATTTAAACCAGGTTAAAAAATTGATCTGCATTTACCTCTATCAACCCCCTCTTTATCTTCATGCGGTTCCCCTGTATTTGTTGAGGCATGGGTGAGCCATGATACTAAAGCATTTTTGTCATGACCTTCAAATCAAAGTCAGCAAATGCAGTTAGACCCCCTAAAAAATCACAGTACATAAATTAGGAACAGATAACAATTTAACTTTTAGCAGCAATAGTCCATTAGCACACAAGAAGTGTGAAACATGGTTCTGTGTATGATGATCCAAAGCACCATCAAAATACTCAAGAATCATGTTTCACTCGCCTGACCTCTAAAATGATTACTTTGCAAGTCATTCTGTCATCCGTGCCAAGCTGAACATATACAATGTATATTATTATATAGATACATACAAGTATATGTTGGAGTATTCAAGCTGTACTAAGCATGTAAATCGGGGTACCTTGGGAAGAAAACTTATAATCAGGGATTTTAATGTAATGTCTGGCACATTGTGGACTTCTATTATTTGGACATTTCTAGTATCAATATAAAGCAACTCTCTTAGTCTCTTATTTGAGAGAGATATTGGGTGGTGATCTGCTGCCCTAAGTCTTCTCTTCCCCTCTATCTTTCTCCTCTCTCTTCTATTACCTCTCTGATGACAACAGTTTATATGAGAAAACCTTCCATTTTGTATCTCTTCCCTCTCTATATTTATCCTCATTCAATGAGATTAAAAGCTACTGTTTTAGTCTAGCTGTAAGGAAGCCCACTTTCACTTAAACATTCAAGTGTTAAATCAAGGATGAGGCTTCGATTCTTAAACCTGCAATATAACAGGGGAATTTTTTGGCTTGAGTGCTCAAGCTGGAGGCAAGAAAGTTTTAATGTTATAACATTGTATGAGGTCTCACGACCAACTAAATGAATACCTGACAACTCAAATGATCAAAAAGGATGCTCTATAGATCTATCATGACATCCATGGAGAAAACAATAAAAATGAGCTTTTTGAAATTACACTAATAGAAGAGATCCTGCCTTCTGAATCATTAAGAAAGATAGATTTAAAAATAGAAAAGGCCATTAGAATTTGCCTTGAAAAGGAAGAAAGATTAGAATTTCTCATTTCATTCTTTGCCATTTCAGAAATTCTGGATTGATTGGTTCACCCAATTTACCATGTTCAAAAAAAAAGTTTCAAGTGTATCAGGCCAAACCTTTGCATTTTCTAATCCTAACCAAGTCATCCAGCTTTTAGACCCAGAGACCTCAAACAAAATAGAAAAGTCGAGTCCAAGTTATCCAACAATGACTCAAATGACAGTGCTGAAGTAATGGGTGAAGTAAACCCTTAAATTCATAAAATCCAAATAACGAAAAAGAAAATAATTTAAAAAAAAATGCATGTGAAACTTGTTTACCTGTGTCTGCACTTTCCAGCTTTGAAACTTGCAAGCCAATGCCCCGAATTTCCTTCGCATCTGTGCAAGAGTGCTCAAAGTGTAAACAAGACTTCAACTATTGAAAAAAGAGTTAACAAGTGTCATGACAAGATGATGGGCAAGGATAGACAGATAATAACACAACAAATTAAAAGAAAATAAGAGAAAATAAAATAAAGATTTTCTTTTATCTTAACTTTATTATTCTATTTTATTTTCCCTTGTCAAGCAAATTAAGTCACTTTCTTTTAGATATTTTTTCCTTTCTTCCATTTTCTTAACAATCAAACACAATGTTAAAGTTCACATGTGCCCATTGGCAGGAACAGAGAACAAGACAAAAAAAAAGGTTATATCTGCACAGCACAAATACATGAATTAGCTGTATGAATAACCTTGGGGTGGATTAGTTACATTTATATGTATCAATGAGCAATGTGTGATGAGAATCAACATAAGATTAAGAAAAGCCAGTTTGGTAGAAGATGGAAATCAGATTTGCTTCTCACAAAGCACACCTCACACCAACCTCACAGCACATCACATCCCTGCATTGGGAATATCTTCCCATGACTAACAAAATCAAGTATGGGAGATGTTCCCAATGCAGGGCTGCAATGCACTGTGAGGTTGGTGTGAGGCACGCTCCGTGAGGAGCAAATTCCAATTACAGAAGATGAGCTGGAAAAGAATTCATTCAATAACATGAGACAGAAAAGTCCCAATTTAAAAAAGAAAATAAAAATGGAAAAAAAGAGGTTATTAAACAGCATATGCAAAAGATGACAGGATATCTTAAGCTCATTCCAACTATGATTTCTAGTTTTCTAAATCACAGATATGTGTCAAATATTTCAGGAAAAAAAGAAAACCTTTTTTTTTTCATATCTAAGAAAAATAGTTTCTAGTTTTCTACCCATTTTTCAATATTTCTATGTATATAGTATTTTATTTTAGTACCCAAATTTTACTCCAGGAAGAGGAGTTACTACCTTAAAAAATTATTAATGTATGGAAAACAATGGAGAGGGGATTATTCAAAACAATTATTCCCAGGCATAGCACCTTTTCACCCATAAAAAAAAAAAAAAAAGATTAAAATCTAATGTTTGGAAACTGCATATTGTCCATGAAAACATTGCCACCTTAATTTTTCTAGGGGCCATACTTTGCAAGATGAAAGTTTGAGATTCCTGCTTGTAACATGCTAGATTTGCTAGGAGGTCAACCATCTTATTGTTTTCTCTTTAAGTATGTGATATCGCCATCTCTCGTTCTTGTAATCTCTTGTCTATCTTTTTTCAAGGACAAAGTAGTTTCCAAAGGGGCTTCAAATTTCTTGAACTATAGGCACAGTGTTCATCGAGTCACTTTCCATTAATATTCAGCTATAATTTGAATCTTGAGCTATCCTAGGCCCATCTAGGAAAGCTCTAAATTCAGGCATGCCATTAGAAGTTTCTATGCATGTAGCAAGTATTCTGTTAAACACTTCAAATGATTTTTTTCCTTTAATAAAATATGTCTTTGTTACTTTATGAAAATTGTTCGACCTATTTATACTTATTCATCAACTTCAAAGAAGAAAGGAAAAAAAAAACAAATCAAGGTCAACCATGTGACTACTGAAAAAGAACTGATACCTTGGATAGTAGACAATATAAAACTTCAGGTAATATAGGAGGTGGTAAAATCTCAGATTACTGGGACAAATCAAGAAGCATGACTAGAAGACTAGATAGCCCACGGTTACTAAATAAAATATCCATGCATGAAATGGGGATTGAATGTATTTTCTTTACTTATTATAAAAAATTGAGTCTGCCCTGGCATTTTAGATGAGAAGCCCTATCCTTTCATTTGCTAAAACGTATTTGGTTCTAAAACTTAAACACATCTGCAATGCGAAACAATCTCTAACTGAAAACCTGTGATTACATGACTTAATATTCATGTTTTTTAAAGGAAATAAAAAAATAACAAAGAATTTGCCTAAATTTTGGTTACCAATGTGAAAAGAACTGAAAAGTTGCTTGCTTATCCTTTGAAGAACATCCTCATTATCAGTAGGAATTGGGACCTATTATATTGGCAATAAGCACCAGTGACCAGGGTCAGAACCTTGCAGCCAAGAGTTAGTTGCTAAAGACAAAATGGGAACTACATATATGTATAATTGAAAATGGATAAGACACTCTCCCAGCTCCAGTACTACCGTCACAGAGTGGCTCAGGTTTTCACAGTCTCCACATCCCATGTACTTTCTAGGTTCCTCTGCATCTTTTCTCCTCTTTTTTAACTGGAAAAAACATATCAAATAGAATAGTGTTTCACAACCTACATGGCCATGTCTACACAAGAAGATTATCAAAAGCACTTCGTCCAAAGATGAAAGAGGTAATAACTCACCAAAAGAAAGAATTTTGAATAAAAAAAAGATAGAAAGAAGTCCCTAAATAAGCATAAAATTCAAATTATAGAAGAACAACAATATATCACTCAAGATAATACCTTTAGAGTAATAGTGCGTCCCTGCACTCCACATCCCTGCAAGCGCAAGGATACCTCCTTGCAAAGGTGCACAATAAAATTTTCACTCTGGAATGGAGAATTGTCAAAATTCAAAATCAATGAACCAAACAAACATTATAATAAGAAAAGAAAATGACAATTTAAATGTTCAAAGTGGCAAGATACCTACATCTTTCAAATCATTGAACCGCACACCCCAATTCACTTCAGCACCTATAGATTTGGTTTCCTGTGGATTATATCATGTGCATAATGGTATGAGATAAGGATATGATAGCACATATTACTATCAGGAAATGGATTGGCTAACTTAATCTATAGAATTAAACCACAGTGCAAGTAAGGACTTGTTATATTGTGGGGTATTAACCAACACCAAAAAAGATATAACCTAGCACCCCTTGTTTTCCAATGTTTTCCATTTCTTAAGCTTTCTCTCTGTTGAATCATGTATTAGGAAGGTGGTTTCTGTAGAGAACAGGGATGTGGGCCCCACAGTTGTGGTCCCACTCTGTCCGTAGGGTAGAATGTATCTAGTCACAGCTGTGGTTATTTTGCTGTTCTGTTATTTCTAGTTTCAGTTTTATAATGTTTGTTATTTTTTAGCAGTTATGATGTAAACACCAAGGGCAGATATGTCCTTTCATGAAACTAGCATAACCTATATATATTAACTTAAAGTGGCGGTGGCAGAATATTGACATTCTATTCTCCTAAAAATCTGTGTTTTATTGCTCCTCCATCATTCTTTCTTCTACATCTTCTTCACATTCTCTTCTCATCGAACCTGAAATCTCTTAGTGATCAAGACTGAATAGCAGTCTTGAAAACCTACATGGTATCAGAGCCAAGTTAGGGTTTTTCATGTGAGTCTAATACCAGCCGACCACATGAGAATCTCCTAGGACTGAAAGCTGAAAATGAGGAGTTCGCAGACTGATTCTTGGAGATCGCCAGAGGTACTAGCAGCTGTTGGAAACTTGCTAGGGTTGCAGAGTGTTGGTGGTCAGGAAGGATCAGAGAAGACTAGGGTTCAGGTAACCCTAGAAAGCAGCGAACTATTTTTTCCTTGTAAGTTGTTACTTTTTTAACAAAAGTTCTTTCAGAGAAGATAGGTTGGACCTATCTGGAGGGGAAGGCCGAACCATTCTAGCTCTTTCTCTCTTCGATTTCCTAGGGTTTTACAGCAAACCCTGGACCGAACTGTGTTTCTCTCTACGCTAGGGTTTGAAAGTGATCTGTGGCAAGCCCTAGTGGTTGACTAAACCCTGTGATCTACCTAGAGCTACTCTTAAGTTGATTGGTAGGTCCGATCAGATTCTAGGGTTTCTTATTAACCCTACTGCAAGCTCATCTATATAGTTTGGACTGTGCGACTGAATTGCTTCCTTTCAAGACTGGTTAAAACCCTAACTTTCCCTAGCATATCAGTTTTGTTTTAAAGCTGTTCTCAGAGTTCTAAGGGGGTTAGAGATCTACGGACAGCTACTGCTGTGTTGGCTAGTTGGTTTCAGATCAGAATTACTTCGGTTTTGTGCACATACACTGAGAATACAGATCAGGCCTATATTGTTTTGATTGTGATTGGTGATTCAAGTACTGTTTTGAGACTAACAAAAATGGAGTCTAAAATTCAGGCAGAAGGCAGTCTTGGGAACATCAGTTATGGGGGTGTTTCTGAGATGGGTGGTCAGATTACGACCGTAAAGTTTGATGGATCAAACTATTTGGAATGGGCCCAACAGCCATGATGGCAATTGGTGGAAGAGGTAAATTAGGGTACCTCCTGAGAGATATGAAAGAACCTTCCAAGGGAGACCCGACATATACCAAGTGGATGCAAGAAAACTACTTGGTTATGACATGGTTGTGTAATTCTATGCAGCCTCATATTAGTCGAAACTATTTGTGGGCAAAGACAGCTAAAGAGATATGGGATGTTATGAAAGAAACTTACTCCCAACCCCTTAATGTTGCCAGAGCATATGAATTGAAATGTGAAGTGAACACCCTTAAACAAGGAGAGAAAGTGGTATCAGTCTACTTCTCTACCTTGAAGTCCCTGTGGCATGAAATTGATCACTTAGATACTCTTGAGTGGGAGAGTCCCAAAGATGCTCAGACCCATAGAAAGCACATCGAGACAAACAGAGTGTTTGAGTTCCTGGCAGGACTGAACCCAGAATATGATATTGTGAGGCAGCAGATTTTGACTAGAGATAGCGTGACTCTCTCTCAGGCTTACTCATTTGTACACAGTGAAGAAACCAGAATGAAGGTTATGATGCAACCCGTATCAGCCTTTGTAGTAGCTAAACCCAACTCAAGGGGTGATTCAGAGAAGGACAGGAGGAAGGAAGACAAGAAGGATGTAGTATGTGAACATTGTAAGAAACCCAAACATACAAAAGAGACATGTTGGAAACCGCATCCCCACTTGGTTCCTGCGAAGTTAAGAAACAAGAAGGGCACTGCTCATGTAGCCATGAACACTGATTCAGCATCCTCATCTGGCACAAAAAGAACATCTTTAGAGACCTTAGCTGCAATTTGGGCTGCCCTAATACAGCTAGAAAAGGAGGTTGGAAATTCAGCTCATCCACCACAGCCTCCATCAGCCCCTGTCACATCTGCCTTCGCCCATTCAGGTACTCGAGCTTCAGCCCATCATGCCTCATCTCCAGGTACTACTGAGCCTTGTTGGGTAATAGATTCAGGTACATCTAATCACATGACTAGCTTGCCTTCACAATTTACTACTTACCATTTGTCTTCTGGTAGAGATAAGGTATCTATTGCTGATGGCTCCCTGGTTCCTATTTCTGGGAAGGGTGACATCAAGCTTTCAGATACTATGTCCCTATCATCTGTTTTGCATGTGCCTAAGCTTGATACTAACCTTCTTTCAGTCAGTAGTATTACCAAGTGATGTGTGGCTCATTGTGACACTAGCAAGTGCACTAGCCGTTCAAGTAATAAAGTAGTGAGTGAAGTATCATTCCCACGAGGATTTAGGAAACAATTACCAATACTAAATTGAGCACTTCTTATCTGATCAACAAATAAATCAAAACTTTAATGAAAGCTAAAAAAATCCTAAATTAAAATCTATCTAAATCATTGGCCCAATTGCCTTCAAATCAGGTTAGAAGAGTAAGCAGTAAACAATTACCAATACTAAATTGAGCACTTCTTATCTGATCAACAAATAAATCAAAACTTTAATGAAAGCTAAAAAAATCCTAAAGTAAAATCTATCTAAATCATTGGCCCAATTGCCTTCAAATCAGGTTAGAAGAGTAAGCAGTAAATGTCAATCTCAGAATTCAGCAATCTATCAATTTGGATCATTCGAATAAATCATGATTGAGCCTTGGTTTGGTGAAACCCCAAGGTCATGAACAACCTCTCTCAAGCGCATGTTCATCCTATGCATGAGTGACGGTTCTTCTATCTCTAGCAAGAATCTAATCCCCATGCATGCATTTCTTCAAACACTTCTAAGGCATCAATTCAAATCTGAATTGATCACCAACTGAATTGTGCAAGTTATCTTTAACTTTGCACTCAATTCAGTTCTTGAATAGTAGATCTGAATTCCTAGAGTCTCTCTCAAGCACTCTAGGAATTCCAAGCTGTAGATTAATTCGGCCAATCTGAAAATTGCAGATCTGAATTCTCTTTCAAGCAATTCAGATCTTGCAATCTCAGATCTGAGAATTCAGATCTGAGTTTTGAAGGTTAGTTGGCCGAATTAATCTACAATAACACCCTTATTCAAGAAACTTCAAGTACAATTCATGACCATTTGAATGAATCAAAAAGAATTAGATTGCTGAACTGAAATTTTACAAGCTGAAATACATCAAGGAAGAATGGAAAAAAGGAGAAAGAAGAAAGAAAATATAACAAAGAAACTGAATTCGAATCAAAAGAGAATGAAACTACAATTGATTTATTACAAAAGATCTTTGAGTCACAAACCCTCAATTCGAACTCACCTCTTCTAGCTTGCTTGTCTTGAACTTCCTTCAGCCCTTCTTATTCTTCTTCCTTGCGCCTAGCCTTCTTCTCTTCTCTTCTCTCAAGGTGGTCGAACCTCTAAGAGTGGGAGAGCCTTCCTCTCAAGCAATTGAACACCTCTCCCCCCGCCTAGAGGCCTCCTTATATAGTTTTTCAAGGGGGCTCTTGCCCCTTCTTGAAGTCTCTAGAATTGGGTGTATTACACCCCTCATGAACCTTCTAGAGCGCTCCCTCCTTCTCTTCAAGAAACTTCTAGGAGTTGCCGCCCCTATCTCCCTTTGGGCTGCTATTTGGGCTACAACTTAGCTTGCTTTTGAGCACATGTGAGCTACACTCTAGGCTGTTATTTGGGCTAAAAATGGGCTGGGCCGAAATTTCCTTCTTGCTAGGCTTCTTCCCTTGGGTTTTCCAAAGAGTTAGCTTGCACTACTTGGGCCGAATGAAACTCCCTTGCTCTCATGGCTGGGCCGGGCTGAACTTGATAAATTTTGGGCTTTCTTTTCTTGTTTTTGCCTTCTTTTTGTTGATTTGGCTCCCCCTGAAATCTTTCTTGCAATCAAGCTAAAATAGGACAAAATCTAATTAAACCAGCATAAAATTTCATGCAAAAACCTCATAAAATATAGATAAATTGTAGGTTCATCACCAAGCATATGAACTGCTCAGTAACCTTCTTCCCTAACCAAGGTGTTTTTCAGGACTTGGAGACGCAGAAGGTGATTGGGATTGGCCGTGAGACGAATGGGATCTATCTGGTCAGGGAGTGGTTCCGTTAGGGAGAGTCAGTAGAGAAGTTGTCTTTAGTTTCTTAGAGTGTGAGTCCGGTTATGCTTTGGCATAACCGATTAAGTCATTTGTCTTTTCGATCTTTACAGAGTCTGTTTCCTACTTTTTTTGAGTCTATTGACTTGTCTCAGCTACAGTGTGAAAGTTGTGAATTTGCTAAGCATTGTAAAAAGCCTTATTTATTGAGTAATAAAAAGAGTGATAATTCTTTTGATATTGTAAATACTGACGTTTGGAGGCCTTATCATATCCCTTCCATGGGTGGGTACAGATAATTTTTGTTATTTGTTGATGACCATACCCGCTTTTCTTGGGTTTATCTCATGCGTTCACGAGATGAGGTACCTTCCCTGACCCAAAATCTTCACTAAATGATCCTAACCCAGTTTAATGTCAAGATCAAAGTTCTTCGATTTGATAACGCAAAGGAAGACTTTGCCAAATCATTGACATCTTATCTTCTTCATCATGGGGTTATCCACCAGAGCTCTTGCCCTCATACACCTCAACAGAATGGAGTTGCCGAGAGGAAGAATAGGCACATTTTGGAAGTGGCTAGAAGCCTCATATTTACTTCCAATGTCCCTATTCGCTTCTAGGGGGATGCTATCCTCACGGCTGTATACCTTATTAATCGGGTCCCTTCCAGGGTCCTTGATATGCGATCTTCTTTTTCGCTTCTACACCCATGTGAGGACTTGTTTTCTATTCCCCTTAAGACATTCGGTTGCACTTGCTTTATTCAGCTTCTCGGACCCCATCCCTCCAAGTTCGAACCCAAAGCCTCCAAATGCATCTTCCTTGGTTATGCACAAACTAAAAGGGTTATTGCTATTATGATCCTGTCTCCGGGAGAAAGTTTGTCTCCATGGATGTCACTTTCTTTGAGGGGACACCCTATTATCCTCGGGTTGCCCCTCAGGGGGAGAGTAGTGAGAGTGGGGGTTTGAGTTCTTGTCTTCAGGGGGAGAGCAGTGAGAGTGGGGCAGTTCCTTTACCTATTCCATTGGGTGATGAGAACTGCAATGGTGAGGGTGGTCAGAGGGATCAGGAGTTGAGGGAAAGCTGCAATGGTGAGGGTGGTCATAGGGATCAGGAGTTGAGGGTTTATCACAGGCGGTGCAGGCAGGTTGATCCTGATCATCAACAGTCCAGACCAGCTCCAATCTCATCTGCAACTCCAGGTCCAATTACTCTAGTCCCAAAGTCCACAGAGACTTCCCCTACAAATGATCTTGACCTTCCAATTGCAGTCCGTAAAGGGAAACGACATTGTACCACATCCACAGCCCACTATATTTCCCACTTTTTATCCTATGATCGTCTATCTCCTACCTTAGCTCCATTTCCAATGTCCCTATTCCAAGAACAGTGCAAGAAGCCCTATCCGTCCCTGAATGGAAAGATGCAATGCAAGTTGAGATGGATGCTCTGTTGAAGAACAACACCTAGGAGGTAGTTGATTTACCAAAAGGAAAGAAACCAGTTGGATGCAGATGGGTATTTATGGTGAAGCATAATGCAGATGGATCTATTGAGAGGTATAAAGCTCGGTTAGTTGCAAGAGGGTTTACACAGACTTATGGCATAGATTACTTGGAGACATTTGCATCGGTAGCCAAGATGACTACTATTCGAGTTCTCTTGTCCCTTGCAGCAAGTCACACCTGGCCTTTATACCAAATGGACATGAAAAATGCCTTTCTAAATGGATATCTGCAGGAAGAAGTTTACATGTGTTTGCCTCCTGGATTCTATGATGCAGAAGTAGGTAAGAAGGTCTGCCTGCTCAACAATGCTTTGTATGGTTTGAAACAGTCACCTAGGGCTTGGTTCGATAGATTCAGACTAGCACTTGTGAAGTTTGGATAAGTACAAGCCCAGTCAGATCATACCCTATTCATCAAGAGGGTGGAGTCCTCTTTGACACTATTGGCAGTATATGTTGATGATATTGTGGTCACAGGGAATGATAGCCATGAGATTGAGTCTCTTAAACAGCTTTTTCACCAAGAATTTGAGGTGAAGGACCTTGGTGTACTTCGGTATTTTTTGGGCATTGAGGTTGCTAGATCCAAACAGGGGATCTTTATATCTCAGAGAAAATATGTCCTAGACCTGTTGGCAGAAACTGGAAAGTTAGGTGTCAAGCCTGCAGATACACCAATTGAACAGAATCACAGAATTAGTGCCGAGAGTGGGGAGCTTCTTGAAGACAAAGTTATGTTCCAGCAACTGGTAGGAAAGCTCCTATATCTCTGCCTCACTCGGCCAGATATTACTTATGCTGTTACTGTTGTCAGCCAGTACATGCATTCTCCTAGGACCACACATCTTCATGCGGCAGAAAGAATCTTAGCTTACTTGAAGAGATGCCCAGGTAGGGGTATACTTTTCAAGAACAACAATCGCATGAAGGTGGAGGTTTATACTGATGCAGATTGGGCTGGGAGTGTTGATGACAAAAAGTCTACCTCGGGATATTGTGCCCTTGTGAGAGGAAACCTTGTCTCCTAGAGAAGTAAGAAACAAAGTGTTGTCTCCCGGTCAAGTGCTGAAGCAGAATATAGGTCCACGGCCAATGGACTAGCTGAAATCCTATGGCTAAGATCTCTACTTGAGGAGTTGGGTATTGAGTATGAGAAGCCCCTGATGCTGTAGTGTGATAATCAAGCCGCCATTAATATAGCACATAATCCAGTACAGCATGACAGAACCAAACACATTGAAGTTGACTGCCATTTTGTGCGAGAGAGGGTCTCATCTCAAGAAGTATGCCTCCCTTACATCACATCCAATATGCAACTAGCAGACATTCTTACTAAAGTCGTATCAAGAAAGAAGCTAGAGGCGGATGTATACAAGTTGGGAATGATGAACATATACTCCCAACTTGAGGGGGAGTGTAGAGAACAGTGATGTGGGCCCCACAGTTGTGGTCCCACTCTGTCCGTAGGGTAGAATGTATCTAGTCACAGCTGTGGTTATTTTGCTGTTCTGTTATTTCTAGTTTCAGTTTTATATTGTTTGTTATTTGTTAGCAGTTATGATGTAAACACCAAGGGTAGATATGTCCTTTCATGTAACTAGCATAACCTATATATATTAACTTAAAGTGGCGGCGGCAGAATATTGACATTCTGTTCTTCTCCTAAAAATCTGTGTTCTATTGCTCTTCCATCACTCTTTCTTCTACATCTTCTTCACATTCTCTTCTCATCGAACCTGAAATCTCTTAGTGATCAAGACTGAATAGCAGTCTTGAAAACCTACAGTTTCCAACCCAGTTTTTGATATAAAATCTCAAGCAGAAATGTAAACTAACCAACCAAGTTCAAACATTGACCCTTACTTGTCCTAATAACTCCCAAGCCTTACTTTTTCCATCTAACCCCAACTCCTCTGTTAATCTCTTGGCAGTGGTCAGGAATTTCTGACTGAATGCTTTAAAGCATTAAAGAATTCAGAATTTTAGCTGGAGTTATTCAAAGTTCAGACTTCATACTACAGCAAGAACTTACCCACCACTCAAACTTTCTAATTGCAAAATAATAGGATTATGCCCTAGGCTTAGTTGTCAAAAGATTATATGTAGAAGGTTGCTAGCTATTAGCAAGTTTTTCATTTTAGTAAAAATGACCCTCTTTGCTAACCCAATTTGGTTCGCTTAGTATAATTGATTTACCAAATCCAACTTAATTTGAGAGTATCTCACAACCCCATCATTGGCATGAGTTTGTATGGCCATTAGCCAAAAGAAATTAAACAATCTTTATAAGAAGATTAGAGAGACACCTGTAGGGACATAATGCTATTAGCCATGTTAAGGTAAATAGGATTCTAGAGAAGTTCTGCCATACCTGAACCATTCCAACCATCCGGTTATCAATTCCACGACAATAACTCCAAAGCATATCACCAGTTTTTGTACCAAAGTCCTTTAGAAGAGATTCCTGGAAAATGCGTGCATTAAAAACTATCAGAGAGATTCCAAAGTCTTATTTGTAATAGTTAGCAAAAGGAGGTTATTAATAAGCTAGTATTTCATAACATTCACATCAATAACCAGAGCAGTAAAGCAGGAAAAGCAAGAGTGTAGCTAACAATGATAAACAATTGTTGTAGATAGCTTACTTGAAAGTTGAAACTTTAAATTTCACGATTAAATGATAAGTAACAAAAGGGCAAAGCTCATAGATAAACCACAAACTTCTACTTAATTGCATTTGCAGTCAGAAACCTCAATCATGTCCTGTAAGAAATACATTGTATTCTGAGATTCATTTAAGGCACAAATTATAAACTTTAATGGATGAAAAAATTATATTAAATAATTTCATTATAATGATATAACCCAAAGGCTTGCTAATACATGACTACCATGAGATGGTGGCACAGATTTTAGAGTCATCATTTTATCCAAGATCCCCTATTGAGCAATCAAGTTTGCAACCCATAAATTAGAATACCTTCATTAATGTTTAAACATAATAAACAATTAACTTTACCCATAATAGGGCTGCCAATAGATCGGATATTGATCTGATTCAATTCAAAATCTGATTACTTTAAGTCAGATTCAGATATCCTATTAACATAAATGAATTGAAGCAGAATAAAAATGTGATTCAATTAGTTATTGGATCGAATTCAGATTTATGCCAATTTGATCCATCAAGATCCATATATGTGTAGTCTTTGTATGTGGATGTATTCATGTATATGACCCTCTTTTAAAGACATAACTTAAAAATTAAGGGTAAAAGTGTCTACCTACAAACAGATGTCAAAACCCTATTCTTCTTTTCATATCAACATATAGAAAGGGAGTGAGAAGCAGCCAAGAAGAGAACCTCCCCTCCTTTTCAAAAGGTGAAGATGTGATCCTATAGTCAGACTGCCAGACAAGTCTGGCTATCTGTTGAGTCGTATCAGAGATGATATCTCATCTCCATCCACACCATGATCAACAGCCTTAAAGTCCCCAATCCATAGAGGTTTGCATGCACCCATGAGTTTTTTAGTAGGTCTCTGCTCTACAACCTTCAAGGCTTCAAACTTGTTTTTGTCTGCCACATTCATTGCCTTTCCCATAACACTATAGCAAACCCCACTCAATCAGACATGATATGAAGAATCTCTGGCCAACTGGACCAGACACTTTCACCATCAAGAGGAATTGGTTGCAATCATGAAGCAAAAGATGGCCTAGGATTTTGGAAATTTGGACCTGGTTTTTAGAACAAATTCAAATATAGAGTTCTCAGACACGTCATATTTCAAATCAAATTCAAATATCCCAGATTCTTATTGAATCAAATTCAGAAATGCCCCATTTAAAATTTGATTCAATATGCTTGCAGAATTAACCAACAGATTTAGCTAAGTGACACCATAAAAGTCAATTGTATTTGCTAACTTTCCCACAACCTGGATTATCATCAAAGTAGATAATGTTGGGGCAGGTGGACTATATACAGCATAACCTTTGGCATTTGTTGCACAAAGTGGCTGCTCCCAGACTCAAACCTGCATTCTCATGCTTGTCAGCCAGAGATTTTACCATTGCACCAAGAAATGACCCCTAATGTTCAGGAATTAGTTAACTTGATTTTGATGAATAGACAATGGCCTCATTTTTTATGCACCCTTGGATAAATGAATAGTGGTTCCATAGAAGTAGGTTACATTAGAAAAAAATTTCAATCTATTTAGCCCACAAACACCAAGGAAATCCCCACTAAAGGTGTGTAAGTCCCAATTCTTCAACTACAAGACAAGCAAAGCATTTGCTTGCAATTCACTACACCAAATCTAACAGAAACCAAATATACCTAATAGAAAACAATGAAAATCATGAGAAATTACAGGAAAAAGAAACTAACTCCATGCAGCTGATGAGACAAAAGCAATTATACAACAGAAACACCAAGAGAAGGCATGAAGAATGATAGGCTACAAATCATGGAATTCAAGACTTATGTTCTATGAATCAAAATCTTGTCAGATTACTTTGGACCAAATTTTCCATGTGAGAGCATGTCCAACTACATCTGTCATTCTGTTGTAGTACCATTACCAAGCTTATTCAGTTGTTTAACAAGACCAAAGATCATGTGATTGGACATGATTTGAGCAAGTTATGCCACCAATTTACAGATGAGCAACCTAGAAGTAGCTCTAATAGGTGATAAAATGAGAGAAAGTAGACTAAAATGGTTGGTCACATGCATAGAAGACCATCAATAACACCATAACAAGAAGTGATCTGTCACAAGTTGAAGAAGCTAGGACTAGGATCTGACAAAAATGTCATGAGTTGAAGTAGTAAGAAATAATTTAAACACTCATATAGTTGGACAAGACTTAGATGACAATGATGAAGGCCAATTTACCAACAGATTATGATATGTGGCAAGAATATCTGCTTTAATGGTAATTCTTTTGTTCCAAGATTTTCACGTAACCAATGTCAGAAAAATGGCTGAGATTTAGGCCATAAATCAGGCATAAGATTTTATTTTCATGTGAACAAGGTACCTTTCTATCTAAACAGATCTTCTTATTGATGAATGAAATGTTGTCTTTTGCCTTTCAGTTACATCAACAAATATTGTGTTTTGCTGGGATTAGAACCCTTAAGGAGGCTTTTTCTATGATTTCCATATAAAGAATCAAGACTTCAATAGTAATAAAAATATATTCATGTCACCATCCAAACTTCATTCCACAGGATAGAATTTTCCAGCTACCATACCACCATCATCAAACATAAATGTTCAATATAGCATGAAGCAGCTATACAATTCCGTTTGACAAAGCATAGTCCAGCAACAGGAAGAGGCAGAAATAGATTATAGAAAATATAGCAACCCCTAAAATCAGGATAATGATGAAACCAATTTGATATTCGGATCCCAGATCTAAAGAGTAATGCTCGTATCTCAACATGAAATCTCAGAAACCTTGGAAATCCTACGCAACTGGCCGCAAGTCCAAATTTGACGCTTTTTCAATTTCTCTTCTAGAACATGCCCAACACCTGGAAGTGCCTTGATTGGAAGTTCACTTAAATAAGCATCCACCTGAGATAATTAGCATAGTTATAGTAAATAAAGGTGGAAATATTGTCATAACTCCAAAGCCTCACATGACTCATTAAGTGATGGTGATGGATATAAAAATAAGGCAAAAGTGTCAGAATAACATACAACAATAATAGTTGGAAGCAGCAGAATATTATAAAACATAGTACAGATTTCAATATGTAAATACTCCAAAGATTTCACCATAATGTGCATTAACTACATTAGAATTACAGGAAAAGAAAGGGGGGCTAGAAAGAGATAAAGATTAGTTGTACATCAAGTCACTAAGAGAAAGAGATAAAATATGACAGGCTGACTACAAGATATCACTAAGAGAAGATAAAATATGACAGGCTGACTACCAGATACTTTGCTTAATGTCCAAAAAAAATACGTATTTTTTCTCAAAATTTGGCATCTATATTTAATTTTCTATTTGGTATCTATTTAATATAAAAAAAAAAAACAGAATATGTATTTTTCTATTTAATTTTCTAATTGGTATCTATATTTAAAAACAAATTTGGTATTATATTTAAATACAAATATTTGAGAGTACTTATATTTAATTTTATATAAATAGAAAAGTGATTCTACTTTTTTTAATTCATATGTACCATATATGTACTTACAGGCTGACTATGATACGATTCACAATTCAAATCATGAACCCTAAAGGTTTTGATTTGAAACTTATGTTTGAATCATTTTTTGCAAAAATCTTATGATTTTTGTTTGAATCCTACAATTTATATGATTCATTGCAATTCAAATCAATTCAATTAAGAATTAGTTCTCTACTTTGTCATTTTGTTTTGTTTATATTTAGTTTTGTCAAGGGTGACTTGTTTTAAGGATCTTACTAGGATTGATTTATTTACATTATTAAGATCATATATTGAGTTTATTTTCCATCATATGTAGGATATAGAGCCATTGTATGTGGACCTGCAAGTCAAACTTTATTATGTCATCTTAGACATCATTGCACAAAGTGCTAAATTCTATTATTTTAGGTACATGTATGGTAGATATGAATTTACCAAAAAAAAAAGAATAACTTTTCTATTTATATTTTTCCTTTAAGCATATCTATATTTAAATTTTGACAAGTTTTTAAAAAATAGAAATAATCTTACAGTTATGATACAATTCACAATTCAATTCAATTCAACTTTCTTTGTGATTACAATTTTCAGAACATTGGTATAGATGTATAAGCTATAAAGTGCAAACGTACAGATACAATGAAGTTTATTTTGAGTTTTTACAACTAAAGTTATATGTTCCCCTCCACTGAGAGAATATTCGGGGTTGGAAAAAAGTGATAAAAAATCTTAAGCTGTGTGTGGTGAGTGATCCTCATGCCCTAGAGTGATTCTCGGCACCCCATTTAGTGATGCCAAGTTTTTCTTCCCTTTATCTCTATTTTCTCTTTAAACTTTCAATAAGCTATTACAGCTATCAATAGCCAGAAATTCTTCATAAAAAGATGTTCGTTCAACATTCTCAAAGTATTGGAATTGATCCAGATGAATTCCCCTCAATTTCATCAAAACCCAAAGGTTTCCATTCTGCTCATTCACCTTTTTGTAACAAACCATCTCCAATCCCTCCTATATATGGACACCCTCCACATATCCTTACGTCCTTTCATCCCTCCAAATGTTATCCCAAAATTCTACCTAGAATCCTATATTCCCTATTGTATGATTATTCTACCAATCCTAGAATTCCCATCCTTTTGAGTAAGACATACGAATCTAACCAAACCTAGTCAAATTATCCATTCTAACCCTGCCTATGAAGCTTCACTGAAAAATATATATATATATATATATATATATATATCCCATCCTTAGACCAATCTTCCTATTTCCAAGTTTTTCACTGTCTTGTGCTGAATCAGTGATTTTTATGATCAAGTTCATAGACCTTTCTACCTTAACCAATCATTACTTTTTGTCCTAAACCTCCTCTAAACTCATCTTTTGGTATTCAGGTCCTACATCTGGTATCAAAACAAACTGTCCTACATTAGTTGGTACTGAAGCAAGCAGTCCTACATTAAAATGGCTTCATGTAAGAATATACCTTCTCAGGAGGGATGTAACATTGGCCATTTGGCTTAGCAGTTCTTGTGGCAAGGCGAGCAATGAGCAAATTTTGAGCAATGCCTGCACTTGCAGTGCATCCTGTCGTCTCATCTATCTCTTTTCTGATAATTGAAGCCAACTGTTCAGGATGTTCATCTTCAAGGTCTGTCACGTCTAAAAATGCTTCATCACAGCTTACAGCCTGCATCCACTAGCAGTTACAGTTTCATAAAAAATAACTTAAGTGAAAAAAGAAATATTAATTGGAAGAACATGCTGCATCATATGGACCTGCACTTTGTTGCAGTGTTTGTGCAAGATGCTATAAAATTGATCAGCAACCTGCAATAACACATATAAAAAAACATAGTTCTAAGAAAGACAACAACAAATGTGAACGTATGAAAGAAACAAAGAAAGATGCTTCTTCAAGCAAGTAATATAACCTCTTCATATGCTTCAAAATCGTAAGGGACAATAACAAGGTGAGGACAAAGTGCTTTTGCATCTCTGACAAATATTCCAGCTCTTACTCCTACCACATACAAACAAATTTTCATTTATACAGAGACTCACAGTACTCTAGCGCAGACCAAGAAGCTAAAAGGTGTAGGTAAATTCAGGTAAAACCAACCATAATCCCGAGCAGGGTAGTTTGCAGATGAAACTTCAGCTGTGCCCCTGGGATTGTTGGAATGGCATACTGCAACAGGTTTATCTCGCAACTCAGGAAGGTTCTTGATGACAACTGCAACAAAAAAACAGTCCTGGAACAACACAAGTTATCACAGAAAATTTAATACAGATTTAGACAGCCCAACCATGCATATAGACAAAACAAAATTTCTAAATAGTCAAAGACCCAAGCAATACAAAGAAATTAGAAACTAAAAAGGGTAAAATTCCATTAGAAACAAAACAAAGAAAGATTATACACTTGTATCAAAAGCACTGCATAGAAATGGAAAAGTTTACCATATCTATATGGATAATTTTCCGTGGAACAGTCAGAGCATTATTATGAGGATTTCCAAATTTATCTCCATCAGGCAAGCTAGGAAAACGCTTACGATACCTGTTCCTCCATGTTCCTATGAAATGCAGCCTTGAATGCTACACAAAAAAAAAAAAAAAAAAAGAAAAACAATGGAGTGGTACTGTCAATGATAATATACATAACAGTTTTTTCCTTTTCAACAAATAGCATATTCCATAACTGAATTAGATGACACATACACCCCAATATTTATGTGGCTTCTATGGCAAACATGTTACCTGGTATAAATACTCTATTACCAAATCAGACACCAATACTGAAATGCCAAATAAGTAACTGAGACCATGAAAAGTAAAACCATATTTTCAATGTCTGCTCGTATTGAAGGTCCAGAGCATCATTAGCTAATTTTGTCATACCCCAGGTTCTAGCAGCCACAACATTCAGTATTTTGTTGAGTAATCAAAACTTTTATTTACTTTGATATAAAGTATAAAGATATACATAAAATAAAAGAAAGAAAAGATTGAGAACAGTAAAACAAGGGCTCCGCCCCCTTTCTTCTTCTTGCACAAAAACAGGGGCTATGCCCCATTTGTTTTTTCAGTTTTTATCATAAAAACAGGGGATCCGCCCCATTTTTTTTCAGTTTTTCTTATTAAAACAGGGACTCTGCCCCATTGTTTTTCAGTTGTTATGATAAAAACAGGGGATCCGCCTCATTTTTTTTTCAGTTTTTTTCTCATTAAAACAGTTCAGTTTTTCTCATTATCAAATAGAGTAGTTTATTTATTTGTTTTATTATCAAGTAGAATAGTTTATTTATTTTCAAAGTCTGATAGGTTCACAAATATGAGTATTGATAGTTGCAAATTGCAATTTGTTATTTGCCGATTGGAAATTTTGCGAACCAAGTAGAGTAAAGAGATGGGAGACAAGTCCGACAATACTCAAGAAAGCAATAGGAAAGACCTGGGCTGGAAATATTGTTATTTGCAAGATCCAAAGAATACAAATTCTGTCACTTGCAAATTTTGTGGCAAAGTGACAAATGGAGGGATCTATAGAGCAAAAGAGCATCTAATTGGTGGAAGAAGAAATGTTAAAGTCTGTCCTAAATGCCCGAAAGAGGTGAAAGAAGAGATATTAGCATACATGCAGAGAAAAAAATCAATAAAAGAGGGCAGAATTCCTGATTTTGATGATTTTGAAAATATAATTGAAGATGAAGATGAGATGGGGGACAAGGCGGAAGTGCTTGGTAGCGGTAATCACATTCTTTCTACTTCAGATTCAAAAAGAAGTTCTAAACAGCCCCCTATAAGAAGGCAAAAGGGGCCTTTGGATAAATTTTTTCCTACTCCAAGACCAGAAGAAATTGTGAATTTGAGAAGAGAACAGAACAAGATGAAGCAAACCACTATTAGTGATGCATATAATAAAGAAGGGAGAGAGCAAGTATGCATACGCACTGCTAGATGGTTTTATCAAGCTGGTATTCCCTTGAATACCGTACACTTGAAAAGTTTTGAAGCAGTGATAGAGGCAATAGGGCAATTTGGTTTGGGATTAAAAATCCCAAATTACTATGAGTTGCGAGTTCCTTTCTTGAAGGAGGTTGATTATACAAAAACATTGCTTCAACACCATTAGGAGTCTTGGGAAAAATGGGGCTGCTCTCTTATGTCTGATGGGTGGATGGATAAAAAGGATAGGACCCACATAAATTTTTTGGCCCATAGCCATGCGGGGACAATGTTTATAGAGAGCATTGATGCTTCAAGTGAAGTAAAAACAGCTGAGAGGTTATCAATGTTGTTTGACAAGATGGTGGAGAGAATTGGTGAGAAAAATGTTCTCCAAGTTATTACTGACAATGCATCAAATTATGTCCAAGCCGGTGAGTTTTATACTTCGTTATTATTTCTATTTAACTTTCCTCTAGTCTTTTAACATGTTAGAGTCACATTTCTTAGTTCTTATTTCTTGAATTGTTTTCTTGTATTATTATGGAAGTTTTTGATGGCAAAGCATCATCATCTGACATAGACACCGTGTGCTGCCCATTATTTGGACTTGATATTGGAAGACATTGGGAAGTTGCCTACTGTGAAGAAAACAATTGAAAGGGAAATTGCACTTATGGGGTATATCTATAACCATCCAGGTTTATTGAACCTGATAAGGAAGTTCACAAATCAGAGAGAATTGATTAAGCCAGCAAAAACCCGTTTTGCTACTTCCTTTCTCACATTGCAGAGTATATACAAACAAAAGAAGAATTTGAGAGATCTGTTCAACTCAAAGGAATGGAATGATAGCAAATGGATAAAAGAAGCAAAAGGGAAAAGAATAGGGGAGACAGTCATGATGCTCACATTTTGGAATAATGTCATCTTTACTCTTAAAGTGTGTGGCCCTCTTGTTCGTATATTAAGGTTGGTGAATCGTGAAAACAAGCCTTCCATGGGTTATATTTACAAGGCTATGGACCGAGCAAAGGAGGTCATTGACAAGGCATTTGGTGGAAGGAAAGAAAAATATGAAGACATTTTTTAAATTATTGATAAGGGGTGGGAATGCCAACTCCACCAACCATTGCATGCAGCTGGTTACTTTTTGAACCCCCAATTTTATTATGATGATCACAAGATAATAGAAATAGATGAAGAGGTTATGATGGAACTTTTTAAAGTAATTGAGATGCTTGAGAAGGACAAGAACAAGAGAAGTGTAATCACTGATGAAATATCCAAGTACAAGAATGCAGAAGCCATTTTTGGTTTTGATATGGCTATTTCCTAGAGGAAGATTAAAGCATCAGGTAAATAACATTGGTTTAATAATTAATATAATATTTGATTCTCTTAATATTTTTAGTTAGTCTAATGATCACTAATTCAGTTAATATTTATATTTTTTAGCTGATTGGTGGACCATATTTGGTGCTTTTACTCCGAATCTACAAAAGATTACAGTAAAAGTTCTAAGTTTAACATGTAGTGCATCGGGGTGGGATCGAAATTGGAGTGTATTTGCGCATTATGCCAAACTACTACACTAGAATACTTCCATTTTTTTGGATAAACTATCTTAACTTTACACTTATTTAATTTTTTGAATTAACAAATTCATACTAAGAAAAGAAATTGGTTGGATCAGAAGCAACTAAATGACTTGGTATTTGTTAAGTTCAACCACATGATTAAAGAAAGTTTTGACTCACATAGCACCAATGACCCCATTTCACTAAAAGATATAGATGAGAGTAATGAATGGGTAATGGGGGAAGTAGGATGTGATGAGGATGATGCAGAAGCTGATTTGGTGTTTGATGATGATACACTAACATGGGGAGATGTTAGTTGTGCTTCTGGAGTTGAAGGGCCACTAATGTATAAGTTGTCGAGTGTAGGAAGAGGGAAAGGAAGAAGTTGTCGAGTTACGGGAGAGAATAGGGTGTTACTGTTCACACCCAGAATATTCCATTATATATTAAATCTAAAATTATAGTCATGTCCCTATAAGGGCGCCCAAAATACAAATAATAGGAAAAGACAACAATACCCCTAAAGCCAAATGCACATTTTCAACACTCCCCCTCAAGCTGAGCATAGATATCTATCATGCCCAACGTGCTCAAGTTTCTATCAAGTTTTGGCTTGTTGAGACCCTTAGTGAGGCAATCAGCAAATTGGTTCTCTGACCTAACAAAAGGCACACATATTTCTCCATTAGCTATCTTCTCTCTAACGAAGTGTTTGTCAACTTCAATATGCTTTGTGCGGTCATGTTGAATAGGGTTATGAGCAATGCTTATGGCAGCTTGATTATCACAATGTAGCATCATTGGGGTTTCAACTTGGATCCCAATCTCTAACCAAGGTGCAGTAACCTGAGTCGGACCTTCTTTCATCTATAGAACCTGCCCAAGCAACATCAGTATAAGCCTCAACCTTGAGACGTCCCTAGTTAGAGTATAACATTCCTTTACCTGGACACCCTTTAGGTAGGCAAGAATCCAGTTGACAGCCTGCATATGTGAAGTTCTAGGACTGTGCATATACTGACTCACCATGCTAACAACATAGGATATATGAGGTCGAGTCAGGCACAGGTAAAGAAGTCAACCAACAAGCCTCTGGTAAACACCCTTGCCTAGAAGAATATCTCCATCATCAGCACTCAGTACTTCCTCTGTGAAATAAATATCCCTCCCTTTGACCTTGCCACTTCGATTCCAAGAAAGTATCTGAGATTCCCAAGATCTTTGATTTCAAATTCAGAAGCAAGGAATGACTTTAGTTGGTTTATCCTAGAGTGATCATCTCCAATGACAACAATATCATCCACCCACATACACTATCAACAAGGTGAGTAGGCCATTAACCCTTCATATAAACAAAGTATGGTCCTTTTGTGATTGTGTAAACCCAATTTTGAAAATAGCCTTCCTGAATCTATCAAACCAAGCTCTAGGGGATTGTTTAAGCCCATAAAATGATTTTCTTAAACGACAAACCTTCCCCTCACATGTATACCTCCTCCTGAAGATCTCCATTTAGGAAAGCATTCACATCCATCTGATATAGAGGCCATGAATAATGAGTAGTAAGAGACATAATAACTCGAATAGAGTTCATTTTGCCTATAGGA